>NC_050193.1:10056074-10163574 GCF_008315115.2 Sander lucioperca | reverse complement strand
TTGCTAGCATAGCCTGCTCCATCGATTTTAATCATCTGTCCATTGTAAATCTGACATGTAATAGGAGTGCATTGCTAAATCAGAGGACTACTCTTTTAAATTAGGTTTCTCTAAAGCAGGGGTCTTCAACGTTTTTTAGGCCAAGGACCCCTTAGCTGAAAGAGAGACAGAGCAGTGACCCCCTACTACATAGCCTGTATTGTATACAATTGAGTTACTTATTATACTGGGCCAGATTTATACATCATATTTTAATATCAAACATGCATACATACATGTAGAAGCACAGTGAATCCTTAAGCTCAAATATATCTGTGAACGGCTACCATGGCAACCTTACCTTGATTAGTAAAGCCTATCATCAGTGTTGTGTAAATTAAATGTTAGTTTTTTACACGAAAAGGCTGATTTGCTGAAAGCTGAAGTTGTTGTATTAATGCTAATTTTTTTTTTACTTTCAAATTCAATAATTTGGCCCCCCCTGCAGTGACTCTGAGGACCCCCTACGGGTCGTGAAATGTGTTCTATAAACTTCTCTAAGGGGGACAAAATACAAAAAAGATGAAAGCTGGTTGATTGCTGTTGCTGGTGGAGCTTCCTTCAGCTCTACTGATGTTCTTCTCTCTGAAAAAAATCAATTAACAAAATTTGTTTCAGTCGGCCACAGTTCAAACAAAAACAACCTAGGTGCACACTAAGTTTGTAATCATGCGTCTGACGAAGGTTTCTATCAGTAAATTAAAGCTCTTATGTAACATCTAGTGGCAGCTGTAGGAAACTACAACAACATCAGCATATGTGTTGCTTCCTCCAGTCTTTCATGTTTGTCTTGACTTTAATGTAGGAAAGTCTATTTCAGGATTTAACTTGCAGCGAGTAAACGGCTAGATGTTGCTGTTTAGAAAGCCTGAAATCCGATCACGGATTTGCACCTTTAAGCATGTAAGGACATTTAAACAGTGTTAATCAGCCTGAGTTTGTTCTAAGGAGCTTATTTATGGTTCATGGAGAAACATTTACTGAAACTAATGCTGCATTGAAGTGGTGTCAGAAATACTGTAAATCTGTGGTGAGCTCAAGGATAGTACTTGATAATGATACAGTTTTACCCACAAATAATTGCCTAAAGCCACACAAAAGCATGACTTCACTAACTTCAAGGCTGACATTAAATCATCTACCTGAGGAATGCTTTTTAGAGATTTGCCAAAACATTTGACTGCGGACGAATGCTGCCTACAGGTAATATCAGAAGTATTGTAATTTAAAGGTAGAAATACATAAACAACCCAACAGAATGGCAAATGTAACATGTAAAGAGTGAATTCTTTTGAGTTTTCAGTACCGAGCTATAGACCTTCTAAACAACTGCAGCATGCATGCATGTGTGTATCTCTTTTACAAACCCCAATTCCAATGAAGTTGGGACGTTGTGTAAAACGTAAATAAAAACAGAATACAATGATTTGCAAATCCTTTTCAACCTATATTTAATTGAATACACTACAAAGACAAGATATTTAATGTTCATATTGATAAACTTTTTTTTTTTTTTGCAAATATTCACTATTGAATTTGATGCCTGCAACACTTAAAACTCTACCATGCTGGGCGCCTGGGTAGCTCACCTGGTAGAGCACACGCCCATTTATAGAGGTTCACTCCTTGACGCAGCGGCGTTCGACTCCGACCTGCAGCCCTTTGCTGCATGTCATTCCCCCTCTCTCACCTTTCATGTCTGTCCAAAATAAAGGCCTAAAATGCCCAAAAAATTATCTTAAAAAAACTCTACCATGCAAAGCAAAAGCCATATATCAACAATACCCAGAAACACTGCCGGCTAGGGCTGAATGATACATCGAATTTTCATCGTCATCGCGATATGAACTAGCGCGATGAACACATCGCAACAGACAGCCTGACACGATGAATAAGGGAAAACATTTTACACAGAGACGACGCGAAGCGTAATACGTCTCCATAGCAGCAGGCGGCACTGCTCTGTATTGTTTCCATTAACAGTCTGATTATTTCACAGAAAATGAAAACCGGCAGCTGATTGGACGAACGCGTCACGTGGTTCTTTTTTCTCCGGAAATTCACAGCCAGACTGTCATGGCGTCTCGTTCAGAATACGATCTCATATTGTACTAAAATAGTTCACCGAAACGTGTTTCTGAAAACATTTTAAGAGAGAAATAGGCCGTGCAGTTGCTGAATCTGTCTTCATTTCAGATCAACAAAGGTCAGTTTAAAAGATTTTCGTTGAACGTTAATTTCTTATAGTTATAATGCCTCATTTATGTGTAATTTGTTCAATAAAAGCATGTCAAAAATTATCTATTTGATTTCTTTATTCAGTGGGAATAGGCTATTCAATGTTTAGGTTCGCAAAGAACCTATTAAAACACTAAGACATGGGAACAGTATAGCGAACATTCACATTTGAATATTTATTGCAAGTCCTATTGTCATCGCAATATTAAACAATGTTATCGCACATCGCAGCTTTTCCTCATATCGTACAGCCCTACTGCCGGCTTCTCTGGGCCCGAGCTCATCTGAGATGGACTGATGCAAAGTGGAAAAGTGTGCTGTGGTCTGACAAGTCTACATTTCAAATTGTTTTGGGAAATCATGGAAATCATGGACTTCATGTACTCCGGGCCAAAGAGGAAAAGGACCATCTAGGTTGTTATCAGTGCAAAGTTCAAAAGCCAGCATCTGTGATGGTTAGGGCTGGGCGATATGGAGAAAATCAAATATCATGATATTTTTGACCAAATAACTCGATATCGATACAGCAACGATATTGTAGTGTTGACTATTGGTGCTTTCACAAAATATTTACACGATGAGATTTTTGATAAATAATCATCAGTAATGTGGATATAATGACTAAGTGGGGAAAAGGCAAATAATAGAACAGTTACAACAGTCTGGTAAGTTCAGAGAAAGTACATCACTTTACTGTAATGCAGCCTTTAAAACCAGGAAAAGACAACACTTATGCCATATTACGATATCCAAAATCTAAGATGATATCTAGTCTCATATCACGATATCGATATAATATTGATATATTGCCCAGCTCTAGTGACAAAGGGGGTGTGTTAGTGCCCATGGCATGGGTAACTTGCACATCTGTGAAGGCACCATTAATGCTGAACGGTACATACAGGTTTTGGAGCAACATATGCTGCCATCCAAGCAACTTCTTTTTCAGGGACGTCCCTGCTTATTTCAGACAAAGACATGGCCAAGCCACATTCTGCATGTGTTACAACAGCGTGGCTCCGTACTAAAAGGGTGCAGGTACTAGACTGGCGTGCCTGCAGTCCATACCTGTCTCCCATTGAAAATGTGCGGCGCATTATGAGGCTCAAAATACGACATGTTGAGCAACTAAAGTCGTACATCAAGCAAGAATGGGAAAGAATTCCACCTACAAAGTTTCAAAAAGAAGTGTCCTCAGTTCCCAAACGCTTAATGAGTGTTGTTTAAAGAAAAGGTGATGTAACACATGCCCCTGTCCCAGCTTTTTTGGAACGTGTTGCAGGCATCAAATTCAAAATGTGTGAATATTTGCAAAAAAAACAAAGTTATCCGTTTGAACATTAAATATCTTGTCTTGGTAGTGTATTCAATTGAATATAGGTTGAAAGGTATTTGCAAATCATTGTATTCTGTTTTTATTTACGTTTTACACAACGTCCCAACTTCATTGGAATTGGGGTTTGTTAATTGTGTGTGTATATGTAAGGTTTTGTATACAGTACATGGTGTATTTACAAGGTCATACTTGAACACAGTGCGTATTTGTTTTTCCTGAAACTCTTTTTTTGTTTTAAGATTATTTCTGGCCTTTTTTTAACATTATTTGTTGGTAGATGTGGACAGGAAACATCAACATTTCAACATATTAATAGGGTTCTTGTACAGTTTGGGCCGACCACATATCTCATGTAAGTACACAGTAATGCTGTCTGCATTTTAAATTCCATATGCAGCAATACAGTGGGACAGAAAATGAATAACTTAAGAACTTCCCTTTTTAGTAGAAGCTCCTCACTGTCACACATATTATAAGTCTATAGTCATAAGTTTAAAGTTATTTTATTGCAATCACTTGCTTGTGGTAATATGCAGCACACATAATGTTGGTTATTATCTATACAGTCATGACATCACTTCCTGTCTCGCCTCTGTTCCACTAGCTTCTGTAACTCAATGCAGTCGCTCATTCAGCTTTTTTTTTCCATCAAGCTTTATGAAAAATGAAGTGTGTTGCTGGGGTTTACTTTCCATATTTTCATACAAATTTACAAGCAAGAGACTGTGGGTACTTATGCTCTCGTAACTTGGTTTCATCCATATCCATACGTTTTCGCCAGAGCTTCACTTTTCGTCCTGCTGTGATTACAGACGTGTCCGAACTAACCACAGACTTGAGACAATTACCCCTAAAAGGTCTAAGGTCTTATGGAAAATGGTGTTCATTAAAGGTTGATAAAAACCAGAAATATGAAATAAACAATGATATTTTGCACACAAAAAAAAACTACCATGCTTTTCTTGATCTACGAAGTGATCTACGCGGCATGCTGTTGCATGAAATGCTCGGTTCCATGGCCGTGTTTTTAGTTCTTAAAGTAGATACAAATGTGGGATTGTGAATGGAATGAGGTGTCTTACTTCTGGAATAGAAGTCTCTATACGTGACAGTTACAGTATATCTGCCAGTGCTGGTGGAAAGTTCCCGCTTAAAGGCATACTATTAACTTTTACGTTCCCTCTTCGGTCCCCCTACAGGTTGCCTCATTGGAACTACAGCAACCTATAGGGAGACCGAAGCGGGACATAGTATGACATAGTATGCCTTAAGCTTTGATAAAACTGATCTTGGTGTAAAATGTAGGGCTTCCCCAATTGCTGGTGTGGTGATTATAAACTGAATGTCATCCACAATGTTTTGAGCAACTGCTCTTTTTGTCTCCTCTTCTAATGAAGACATTGTTGTGAAATGAGCAATGAGTCTGTCATTTCTACACTCAAAAAAGATGTACTGCCAGATTTTGGTTTGGCTGAGTAACTCGGATGTGTTGCTTGATATTCTGTTACTGTATATTTGTCAGAATAATGTGTTATCTACGGCATGTAACATATCTTTTAATGTTAAAACATAAAGGTTAAATGCCATTTAACAGAAACATTTTGTGTCACAGTGCGTTTGACTGAGTCTCTCCTCTTCCTAAAAAACATAAGGGTCTGCTTTGTGTAATTGCTTTCTCAAAGCTATTTGAAAGGCACTATTGGAGATCGCTAATGAACTTGCTAAAATCTAGTTCAATTTGAGCAGCCTATGCTTCCTGCTCAAGTTGAGTGAGTTCATGCTTAGTTTTCTGCACCTTGTGTAGAGAACAAAGGCTAAAACGATGACTGAGGTCGGACCTTCTTTTGTGTCCCATCTTTTATTTCTTTTGTAATATGAGGTGTCTGTACAGAATCATAGGATATTTTATGTTTAAGTGTACGGTAGGCTAACATTTTCTCTCTCACTCCTTCCTTCCAGTGATCCTGTTCTGCATGGCGGCGCTCATCTTTCCCATAGGCTTCTATATTAACGAGGTGGGAGGCCAGCCGTACAAGCTGCCCAACAACACAGTGGTCGGCTCCTCGTACGTGCTGTTTGTCCTCTCCATCTTCTTCACCATAGTGGGACTTCTGTTTGCAGGCAAAGTTTGCCTCCCAGGCTGAAGGACTCGACCATGCTCGCCTCTGGACCGACACAAGAGGCTCTGAAAATGTTATGGGATTTACACAAACACACAATGACTGAAAATCAAAAACAACAAACTCTGACCAGAAGCCTGAAACAGGGAAGTCTTTGATTATGTGTCAAGGGGCCGCAGCACCGCAGAGTACCTAACGACTAAAAAATGACAACGAACAAAACACTAAAAGGGGGGACATGGGCACAAAGGGGTGAGAAAACGGACAGCCGAGGTTGTCGCAGCACCGTGCCACTGTTGATTTTAAATATGGCTGTCTCTGTTGTTGCTCTGTTGGAAAAGGGTGCTTAATCTGCTGCTGTCAAGGCAACTGCGGCCACAGTGCTGGCGCACATTTTTTGAGGACCACTTCAGCCACTCCTTGACTTGACCCCCGGCCGCCCTCAGCACACATCTGCACCGTCACGACTGCTCCTGTTGCTATTTTTGGCTTCTCTTAGCTATTTCACTTGTGTGTTTTTCTGTTGTACATTTTGTGTTCTTTTTTTGTTTTTTTTTTGTGTTTTTTCCTTCCAACCCACGCAGCCTTTTCGCTGAAGTAGCTTGAGTGTAATTGAGGTTCACTTAACCGAATCCTTGAAGGCAACTTGGGGCTTTTCTGCCAGCTTGGCTTTAGAGCAGTGTATATTTTCGCCTGTCACCTCGCAAGGCCCCAGGTGTGTGGCAGGGGAGAACAGCTGTGAGCACAGCTGTGTGGCCCAGCTCACGGGCTGCTGTGGACGAGAGGAAGGTGCAGGTGTGCCGCTCTCCAACCAGCTGCAGCTCAGGAGCAGGTAGCAACGAGGGGTGACCTCCCTGGGCAGCAGAACAGGAAGTACTATAAAGGAGAATGCCACTCAATGTAAGACCTTGCAGTATGCCATTTAATTGCTAAGCTAAACCCATGACACTGATACACATCTTTTGCCAATAACTAGAAGACTGAATTTAGAGAATAATCATCTAAACATTAACACACCTCTTGTATTTGTAGTACTAATTGTGTTCAGTACAGCCACAAGCACAGTGGCCTTTTCAGAGTATTTTTCAAAGGTGTTATATCACTGTGGTGTTACATTTTCGAGGAGTTGCGAATAACCCATATATCACTTATTATAGCAGACAGTATTGACTTTTTAGTAGAAGCTGAAGTTACATTAAGGTGTGAAAATAGCATGTGAATGCTAATAATCGGTGGTATTCTCCTTTAATGTTGGACGGGAAAGAAACGAGCCAGGGGATGTTTTTGTCTTGCTTTGTACAAAAGTGGAGGCACAGGGACTGCAGGTCAGGTCCATGCATGGGGCTGTGCCTCAGTGTGCTGCTTTTGAGGCCTGTGAATGCAAAACACACACACATACACAAAACTCTCTGCTCAAAGTAATGGTCTTTTTTACACTACTATCTCAGAAATTAGTTGGGTTTATTCATAAATATTAAAAGTCCATTTACAGTTGAACTTAACACAGCCATCCCTCAACTAAATTGTTTTCTAGTTTCCGCATATACAACAATTTGGGGAGCATACAACCTACTGACACGAAGATCGTGTGTGTGTGTGTGTGTGTGTGTGTGTGTGTGTGTGTGTGTGTGTGTGTGTGTTGAATCAGTCATGGAGCGCTGTCGCGAAGTCTTATAGTTTTGCTTTGTATTTCTGTTTCCTGCTCAGCTTTTCTTCCTCTCAGTCTGATGTATACTGCTAACTCTACACTCTGCAGTCCGTGCCCTCCCTGTCTTGGTTGGTTCAGTATTGTGCCATGACCTGTTTTTGTTTAACAATGTACAGACACACAAAAGGCAGGATTTCTGTATTAGGAAGCACTGTGCATTCAACAGTATAGGAGTACAGAAATAGAAGCACCACAAATGTATAAAAAAAAAGAGAACTTCTTACCTCATTGTTTTTGTTTCTGCTATTATTTTCTAATGGCGGCGATGTGTGCCCTCTAATTTGTCTCTTGCCTTGATCGGATGTCTTCACATAAAGCCTATGATCATAGGAAATTATTTATCACTGAATAAAAAGAGGAAAAATGTGTGTGTGTGACTCTGACACAGTCTTTATTATGCTTATATAAGGGGATGTGAGTGTGAATCTAATCAATAGCTGAGATGATGGCTAAAAGAAAGCAGATAATTTAATCAGAGAGAATCTCCATAACCTATTCATCTTAAAAGCAACATGCTACTTCTGCAGGATGTGACCCAAATGTCCTTCTACTCCTACTTCATTAAATCTGAAAAAAACCTATTTCAAGGGCAGACACCCAGGATGCATCAGTGCAAGACCTATCTCTGTTCCCAGAGTGCATCTGTTTAATGCTGTTAAGTGGCCTTGAAATCTATTTTTAGAATTGTTTATTATCTGGGCTAAGGTCCATTTAAGTCTGTCATTTTGAGGCTTTTAATTTGCACAGTAAGCATTTCCTTCAGAATAACACCTTAGTTTATATGACAACTGATCATGTGCATCACCATCATAGTTTTGAGCACATGCTCTGCAGCAACGCACACTCTGAGTCTGCATTAAAGCGTTTGTGACTTTGAAAGCTGAAAACGTTTCCAGAGGATGTGCAGTAGTTGCACCCTTTATGTAGACCTTGCTCGATTGCCAAAATTATTCTATTATTGAAAGACTGGTGGCAGCTACTGGCTTTGCTTTTGATTGCAACTTAACCTTCAAACTGTCAGTTTTTCAGGAATTTAAAGACTTATGTTACCTTTTAGACAAAGTTTTGACTGTTTTTAAAGTAATAGCTTAACAGAGCTTATTTGCTTACTTACTTAGATGAGAAGATCAGTACCAATGTGTCAATCATCCCCCCTTAAGTTTAGCAAGGAAGCCAATAAGCAAACTGCCGAACTATTCCTGTAAGGCTCATAAAACCTGCTGAAGAGAAAACATGAACATCTTTGAAGTTGGAGTTCTTAGTTGTTTTTCTGCAGCATTAGCCCATCAGTTTATGGCCTATCTTAATAAACATGTACGGCCTTCATTCCTTCACTAACAATGCACTACAACAGTTCAAACTCAGGATTCTTCAAGAGAACAGATTTATCACACTTTACACAAATAGGCACAGTGAGATCTGAAAGCGAGTGTTCAGTTCTCAGCACTACCATGAATAGGTTTTTATTCATGTCTGTCATGCATTCAGCTGGACGGGTCACTTTCATTTACTTGTCATTTTCTCACTGTCGGTGTGCAGCTGAAGATGAGACAGCACGACTCCTCTCAGGGCTGCACCTCCATTAGCCTCTCAGTGACTTGCAGCGCGGAGTTGAGCATGAGTAGTGTTTCCATTTAGGATTTTAGAAGGTCACGGTATTTCGGCTCAGCGGATCACATCAGTCACTGTGAAGTTTTACCTGTTAAGGCATCAGAATCTGGTTTATTGCCAAGTAGGTTTTTACATATAGGGGAATTGCCTTTTTTTTGGTCACAATAAACATAGTAAGAGAAAATAAAAATAAATAAGTACTACAAGATAATAATCTTAAATATAAAATAGAAACCCAAACTTTTAATGCGGCATTAAGAGGTTACAAGCAGTCTTACTGTATGACAGATGACAAAGTGCTTCTCATCTCTACCTATTCATCAAAGCAAAACACACTGCATGAGCAGAATAAATACATTTGTATTAGTTCTACTTAATGCTCCTGACCTGCAGTGGTTTCTTTGTTAGCTTTTACCCAAACCTCCATTTTATATTGTATCTTGCCTCACAGAGTGTGTATAAAGTATCACCCTGCATATGTACTGAGGGGACGAGTCACTGTACAAAGGAGGACTCACAGTTAAGGCTGTTAGACTTGATTTAGTCGGGCCCCCCTGATCGGCAGCAGATGCTTAATAGTGAGTTATTGGAGGACAGATCAACACTGGCAGATCCCAGAACAGTTCTCTGCAGTCCAGATGGAGGTGAGACGTTTCTTTGGCCCAAAATGCTTGGTTATAACTTGGTTTGCTAAGAAAGTAACGTGCACTCTGCTTTGCCATTAAAAATGAAGTAGATAATTAGCTATAAAAACTTCCACAGTGTCCCCTTCTTAATTTGCATTAAAATGAGCATTTGCAAGCCTGAGTGTTGCAGCAATACACATATAATACACTATGTTGATGGTAATAAACTGGACAGATAAGTGCTTCACTATCAGACTTCAACTAGGTTTAATTAAGAAAGTTCTCAGTTTTACAACTGACTGCAGTGCATTACGATGAATTGTTGCAATACGACTACTATTGGCTGATTTTTCCTGTGAAAATGTTACTCTCAACTGCTGGGAGCTTAATTTGCCTAATGAGACATTATCAAGCAATGATCCCTTTCTAATATTGTGGAAATGTCTGTCGTTCAACAACAGTCTGCCCTCTGGACTCTTGCTCTAGTTTGTATAAGACAATAAGAAGACAATAAAAGAGATTCAAGAAGAAGCAGAAGAACTGCTCTGGAGGAATGACCCGAGAGATAAATACTAGTTGTGTGTACTTTTTTGGCATTTCCAGCCAAGGAACTTCTTTTTCTCAGCACCAATTATTTATATTAAGCAGATTTACCCAAATAAATCTTCTGATAAAAGCTGCTGTGTTGTCATTTGCTGTATCACATCTCTGCCAGCTGCTATTGGAATTGAAGACAGGCAAAAATATCTTGAAATCAATACGTGATAGAACTGACTCTTTAAACACCTACGTGCAGAAATCACTCCTGTTCGGTGCTGCACACACTGATAGGTGCCTTAACATGACATTGAGTTGTGTGGGTGGAAGAAGCGGTGAGAGAATTTATATTCCTATATTTTATAAGCAAATGTGTGTATGAACCCTGTGTTCATGCTTTACAGTGGTGTCCTTCTGCCTGCTAAGACAGATTATTGTGTCAGCATGCTGCCAAGAGCACTTAGATGGAAATATGGCTGCCATCTGTTCTCGTCAGAGGCTGCTCTAGCTTTCTGTGCTCCACCTGGACCAGATGATGAAATCTATCTATCTATCTATCTATCTATCTATCTATACCAATTTACGAGCAACGCTTTGAAAACTCCCCTCCAGACATTTTTTATGACATAAAAATACACTGCTTGGAATTATTATTTGTCTATTGTGTTTTGTTTCCACAGAAACTTAAATGAACTGGTTACACATTCTTAAAAATGTGCCTACTTTGACTTATTTTCGCTTATTTAAAAAACTATGACTATAAGTAACTGCTGGACACAGGGTCTATCCTACTTGTGTGTTTGCACAAGAGGCTGCAAGTTTCTACATCACCCTTGATTTACAAGTTACGTACTGGAACTGGATTGTCTCCAAACTAGTTGTGATGTCACAAAATGCTGCTGGTACGTCCACGTTTAAACTCAAATTTAAAATGAGAACTGAGAAACTTTCCCCTTTTCAGCAGACAGCTTTCTAGTGCACATACATCATCCTGCACAGTGAGATATCAATAAGCAAAATAAATGTTCATAGTGGATGGGGGACTTTAAAAAAAGACCCTGAAATATGTTTTCAATTACATGCAGTAATGAATTATCAAACTATAAAATACTGATTGAGTATACTTATTGATTCAGAGCTTACTCTCCTCTTAGATGCTGTTATTAAAAAGACTAGACATTCTTTATAGGTCCAAACTCCAAACATTGTTTTTCTTGTATGTTAAGAAAAGGTTATTTTGCATCATGCTGATATTGTTTACTGTTTCGAATGCATTCATTTTAATTATCCAGTTTATTGGACGCAGCAGCTTTTACAGCCACACCTACAGTACTGCATATCTTCTGCTGTTGAAAAGGTCTATGTAAGCAGTATACTCATTGCATTCAAAGTGATGTGAGACACGCTGGTCTGAGGGCTCTGGGATGCTTCGCTGGTGCTAACTTTAGCTACCTTCAGTATTGATCGGTCAGTAGGTGGGAGATAGAGGCCCGGCAGAGGATGCAGATGTTTCCTCCCAGACGGATGTCTGTCTGCTGCTCGTCAGCATCCGTCACACAGCAGATCTGCTGCTGAGGCGAGAAACACAGAAACAAGACAGGAAAATTAAGTTTGAGGAGAATAATCACAACAAGACAAATTAATGCAATCTATTTGATTACAATGTGAGCAGTGCTATCACTGTTTGGGAAAACTTGATTTTTGAACGTGTGTTTGCAGACATCAGGGTTGGCATACTTAGTCGTTAGTCGTTTTTGTCAGATTGAATTTAGTTTTTAAAATGTTAGTAATTATGCTCATTTCTTTTAAGTTCTTATTTTAATATTATTAGTCAAGGTGGTATTTTCTGAAAAGAAATAATGATGGAGATGAACTCTCTTTTAACATCTGCGTATGAACAAAAATACAATTATTGTCACAAGAGAAAACTGATGTTCTGAAATGGCAACATTTTAACACCTTGTCTTCATCTTACTGTAATGTTAAAGCTGCATCAATCCATATTGTCTATACTTGCAATGGATCAAATAATAATGTTTAACAATGTATAATGGAAAAGGGATCATTCATAGTGATGAACCCACAGGCAATTATCACCAACTCTCCTCGGCTTCGCAGCATTTTAGTACATTTCAACTCTTGTTTTGGTTTCGTTTTTTGGTTTCGTTACCTATCCGGCACCAAACTGCAAACAGAGCAAGTTAGCGACTAGCTGGTGACCATAGCTTCTTCCACCACCCCCATTCACTCTGCTTTGCAGCTCCAGAGTTAAATCTGCTCCACTGTGTCTCTTTCTCTATGTTGCTTTCATTTTTGGAACAATGACATTCAAACAGCTGGACATCCTGCTCTGTCACCGTGTATTTTTTTGACAATAACAGGAGTGTGCACGAATAAACACAAATACATGTTACCACCACACGATAAACACTGGAATGCAAAGGACATCTGCTGGCACTTAGGTGTACCCGAGTGTACAAACAGATGCTGCTGAATGCACACACACACACGCACACACACACACACACACACACACACACACACACACACACACACACACACATACGCACGTGCAACCCCCCCCCCCCACACACACACACACACACGTATGTCTGCTGTCATATGAAGCTCACACAGCTGCCACAGCAGTTCTAACAGAGTGCACCTGTGACTGTGTGTTTGCAGTCAAAACGACATCCTGACTGTTTACAGCATATCTGAACTGTAACAGGACAGACAGAGCAAGAGAGTCATATTTACACATTGTCTAACTTATTATATAGTGCTTTATTATTGAAAATATTATATATTGGCTGTAGTGTTGAAATGAGTATTTTTTGCTGTGTTACACGTGAAGCGTCTGGAAAGGAAATGTTTCGTAAAACATTCTGTGGAATGTAAACATCTGACCGAAACTCATTACAGTAATTATCAATCAATGATCATTTGCCAGTTATTTATATTACCCAGGTTATCAGTAGGTATAATGTCAAAGGTCAAAACGTCAGCCTGTCCACATACTTCACTGATTGTAAGCTAGAAATTGATCAATAGGCTTTTCAGTGTAACAGATTAGAGTTTTTTTTCCTCCATCATTAGCATACCGAATGTCACAAACCTTATAATGTTATATCATATTTTGAGTGATTGAAAGGTTAACACAGCCCAAAAAAAAAATCACAAAACAATATGATACTGGACATGAGTCCGATTTTTTTCTTTTTAATTTAAGGCAAGGACTATTTTGCTTCCGTAACATGTCTTCTTTCAGTCAGATTTCTTTAGATAATTGTGTTTATAAATAGCAGTTTCCAATAAAAATGTATGGCATTTTACAATACATGCAATACAATAGCAGTTTTCTAAAAAATAAATTAGCACTAACACCAAACTTTCTAGTTTGATATTATGAAGGTTTAAAACAAAGGGGTTTATTCAAATATCATTCATAGCCTGATTTAAATAACATTTTATTCCAAAAAACATGGCTGCTGACAGTATTTTCTGACTCACTGAGTAATAAAAAGAAAAGAGATATCCAAAATTCCCTCTATGAAAAACCTTTGACTGTAATATGTCAACAAAATAAAGCAAGACTTTTGAACCTGGCTTTTTCCAATGTTCAGATTTCTGTTCTGGAAATGCAAATTAACACATTTATATTAGATAATACCTCATTTGCATGTTTAAACATAACATTTCAGAAAACTAAAAGAATAATTATCTTATTGTAAGTGATGTAACTGTGGAAGTTTCATTGAGATATCTATTAGTTAAAGCTATAGTGCGTAGTTTCTGTCGCCCCCATGAGGAATTAATAATAATAATAATAATAATAATAATAATACATTTTATATGTAGAGAACTTTTCATTGAAATATCAATCCCAAAGTGAGTTTAAGAGCAGGGTAAAAACAGAAGCAAACCAAAGAAATAAAGATAAACATATAAAGAAAAAACAAGGATTTACGTGAAAACTTTCTTAAAGGTGCTCTAAGCGATGTCACACGTTTTTTAGGCTACAACATCTTTTGTCACATACAGCAAACATCTCCTCACTATCCGCTAGCTGCCTGTCCCCTGAACACACTGTAAAAAACGTGGTCTCTGTAGACAGCTCAGGCTCCACAAACAGCAACAAAAACAAACTGCGCCAACCTGCACCACCAAACATAACAAACAGTGTTCCAGCGTTCCAGACAATAACCGACAAGAAGGATTTTGGGGTGGGAGTTAGTGCGCGGAAGCATGGAAGGGAGGGGACGGGATGAGGAGGAGGGAGGGGCGAGCTAGCCTCAGTTTTGTTTGATAATACTTTGAACGTCAACAAGAAGTAACGTCACCCAACATCGCTTAGAGCACCTTTAAAAAGAAAGGTCTTTAGGGCCTTCTCGAACGAGTCAGTGGTTTTTGGAGCCCTCAGGTGGTCTGGGAGGGAAATCCACAGGCGAGGAGCGGCTGAGCAGAAAGCCCGATCCCTCATGGTGCGGAGCTTGGTCCTGTGGGGTAGAAGAAAGACTTTGTTTCCAGAGCGGAGGAATTCTAAGTAATGACAACAACACTGTCGACGCGTCCACATGATAAAACCCTTCGGTGACTGCGCACGGACAGTAATGAATTCCTCCACTTCTTTGTAAATAACAGAGATGTTAGGGCAAACATCTCACCATCACTTTCTCAGAACTCTGCCTGTGACTTGTCTCCTGCTCATTCTTGGACCACTTTTAAACCTGTGACATTGCATGTCAAGGTCCTCCCTACATCTCTGACTTGATACAGCTTCATCCTCCCACCCGTAGTCTGAGGTCATTAGGTCAGAGGCTATTAGTGGTTCCCCACACTCATTTTAAAACTAGAGGGGATCGATCATTCCAAGCAGTGGCTCCTAGGCTGTGGAATGACTTGGCTCCCTCTCTACATTGTGTGAATTCTGTCGAATCTTTTAAAAAGCAATTGAAGACTCTGCTATTCAAACAGGCTTTTAGTTAGTCAAGGGGTTTTTATGGTTGTTTGTTTTGTTTTCTGTTTGTATTTAAACGTTCTTGTTTTTTAATTTGTCGTATTGTATTACATTTTATTGTGAAGCACTTTGCAATTTTTATCTGTGAAAGGTGCTATACACATAAACCTTACTTACTTACTCCCCCTCCCCCACACAGTTGAAGGTAGCTCAAGGAGGACACGGAGGATTAAAAAAACATGATGGACTCTTCAGAAGAGGTCATTATCTTCACTCGAGTTTCTGCGCGGGAAAGTCGCTGGACGCCACAATCTTCTGAACATAGCCATACTGAGAAATACAGAGAGAGTTGTGTGGAGCTGATAGTCTTAATTAGCTCTGTAGCAACTCATTTGGCAACGGCTTGAATGTAACAGACGTTCATTAATATCAAAAAGTTACGCATTAACGCTTTAAGATGTGTACCCTATTCCCTGTAGTGTTTTACTGTGTGTTAACATTGTAAAGTAACAGGATATTTTTGGCTGTGATCACTGCTGTCATACAGTTACCAGAGCAGCAATTGGGGATCTAGCATCCCAGCAGCTTTCTACACACTGACTGATATCATGTGCCTTTTAACATGATCATATCTGCTGTCTTGTGTTTTTTTCATTCATTGATTGAATGGCAATGGATACATTTACAATACACCCAATATTGTCTCAATATAAGTATTAGTGTGAGTGAGCACTGAACAATCAATTTTGGAAGAAAATAAAATCTTGACTCAGGGTCCCCTTACTCTTCCATTTTTTCTGCAACTCATAGCCTTCCTTATCAGATTGAGTTTGTTATGAATGACCATACTCACCTGTTAATATTTTTGTGTTTATTTTGTTTTGTTCAATCTTTTTGTCATGAAATGTTATCAACTCCATAAAAAATGTATAAGAAAGTTTAGAAAAATGCTTCAAACATTGTATTGGTTGTTGATTGTTGATCAGCACTAATGGATGATGTTGTGATTGGTTGCTTCGATTATTTCGATTTTTAACTCTACTTGGTTGGTTGAAAAAATAAAGTAATAAAGTAACATTGCTGACTCATTGAACAAAAGATACACCTGTTGCTCAAGACTAGAATCAAACAATTATATGTCAGTGTGCTCTCTAAATATTCTGTTTAGTAGTAGATTACCCAAATAGACCTAATCCTCCTCTTACTCTCCTCCTTTATTTCCTATGAAGCAGTTCACCTTTACTCCACGAGTCCAATCAGACAAATCTCTTCTGTCAGTCATCATTCCCAAGATATTACTGCTGACACAAATCCCTTCAAGTGAAAGCACCCATTATTCATCAGACAACCTTGTGGTATCCTAAAGAGCTCCTCATGGACCTCGAGGTGTTTGGTATGTTGTTTAACAGTTGGAGCTTGAGGAGAGGCTGCAGGCGCTGCAGTCTCACGGCTCAAAAACCAAGCCTGCGACCAGTGTTTATTTCTGCTGGGCCCCACTATTTATTTTAATGAGGGTATTAATGTCTATTTTGATATGCCTCTTGTGTTATCTTAGATGAGTCATTGGGGACTGTATAGGTACATGTGAGAACAGTCTGTGCCTGTGCAAGGATGGGTGAGACACGTGCACACAACGGAGAGGATTGTGTGTGTGTGTGTGTGTGTGTGTGTGTGTGTGTGTGTGTGTGTGTGTGTGTGTGTGTGTGCGCATGTGTGATAATGTAGGCTTCTGTATCCTGTTGAGCAGAGGAGCTTGTTTCTTTATCTGACGTCAAAAATAGATGAGAATAGACTATGTGAAAGTCTCTTGTGTTATTTATAAACATTACATAATAGGACAGTTCAAATGAAATAATGTCCTTGTTCAGTGTTCAATGTTTTCTGTCTAGTTAGACAGAAATAACCTGGACAGTAGTAGGTTTGTCTGTAGCCTAACTGTCCTGTGTATGTCCCCCAGACTCTCACAGTGTCATGCCAGGGTTAGATAGAGGAGTCCCAGGGAGGAGAGTTCAGGCCCGAAAGAGAGGCCTGGCCTGCTGACATCATTCTCAGTCATTGTCCTGAAAAGCCCTGAAGACTCAAAGAGCTGGAAATAACTTACAGAACTTCCACATGTTATATTTCTACATGCAGGTGTGTCCTGGCACCAAAACTATATGAACATCTCATTCAAATTAGGGATGCACCGAATCCAGGATTCAGGTTTGGATTCGGCCGAATATTGGGCTTTTTGACGGGGTTCGGTTTCTGCCGAACCTTAGAATTTTTTCCGCCGAACAGAACCCTACAGTTGCACTGCGTGCGCTATGCTGGTCGACATAATGTCAAATGGCATTTTTGGCATTCGACATAATGTCAAATGCCAAAAAACATTGTTAGCACAGAGAAATAAACTACCAAACACAAATTTCCTTACTTTTTGTGCTAAGTTTAGTAAGGATGCCAAGTCGTTATGGAGGGAGATGAGAGCTGAGCCAGACTGACGGTCTCTGTCAGGGACGACTGGAGGACATTGCAGGCATTGTGAAAACAAAGGAGGTGACTGTAGTCCTTTTCGTTCTCTCCTTGTCTTTCTCTGCAATTATAAAACATATGCACATGCATTTTCCTTCCTCTTTAAATTTTCCATATATTGTGTTTTAGCTGCAGATAAATGCAGAGTTAAATGTAGGAAGCAGTTCACCTTCTATTCTCTCCCAGTCCTTTGCTTTGAGCCATCAGGTGCATCAGGCAGCTGCTCGGACTGATTGGGCTCCAGAGCGATGGATTGAAAGCTAACTGCCAAATATTGATTGCCTCCAAGCCTCTGACCTTAACAAGACCGAGCTTGGAGTAAAAGCTGTTTGTCCGATTCTGCTACAATATTATCTGTGCTGCTGTTCAGCCTCCTGTAGGGCTTTTGCAAAATATTGACTCAGGGTGATAAAGAGAGCAAAACATTCTGAGAAAACAAGAAAGAAGCTGAACTAATAAGCCGTACATGAAATTAAGAGATCCTTGCTTTCTCACAATATATTTCACATTCTCTGTTATAGAGCTGCTAGGAGCAGGTTTTGTGCCCCTTTTATTCTGACAAAACAGTCAGTCAATGGTTCACCAGCAGGAGCTTTACCCCCCCCTCCCCTCATTTTTAAGCTGTCCTTGAAGCAGCAGTACTGCCATCATCTTTGTCCCAAGCTTCCAATTTCGTCCTCTAAGGAATTACGGGCTTGTCTGTCACTTTCTCAATTGCTTTCTCCTTTCTCTTCAAGCGAGACAGGATGGAAGCAAGCTTCATTCGCTGGACAAATCAGGTGAAATTCATACTGACATTTAACAGTTTTTGTCACTCATCAAAAGCTAGTTTTAATGAAGAAAAAACGTGCCACTGATTTGAGAAAAATTGAGGAAAAAAAGATTCCTGATCGGTCAGTGATTTAGATTCATACAAATCACATAACTAAAACGTCTCTGGTTCAACCAAAGCCGGGTATTACCCTGCATGTCATTCCCCCCCTCTCCTGTCACTTCCTGTTTCTCTCTACTGTGCTGTCTAATAAAAGCAAACTGCCAAATTAATAATAGAGTTGACAAAATTAGAATCACCTCGTATGGGGGCTCAGTGAGAGCTGCAGCCACACGTTGTTTGTTTTATGACTTGTTGACTTATGTATTTATTTATTATTATTTATTTATTTATTATTATTAAAAAGGAGTTAAATTTAGGACATTGTTAAACAAATATACTAGAAATGTCATGTAACTTATACTGTACATGACTCTCGTAGCAATAACAACACTTGAGACTTTGAACTTAAAGTAGCATTCCACCAGTTGCTTGAAGTTCAGTTTACTCGTCATAAGGAGAACTACTCAGCCTATGAAAACACTTGTTTCTTTATCAAGTTTAAAAAAACACACACCCTGATGATGTCACAGTGATGTCATCAGGGTTATTTCAGCTTGGGTTTGCTTGAGACTGAAAGAAAGGTTTTAATAGAAAGCCTGCATTAAAACTGGAGGTGTGGGACTGGAAAGAAGAGGATATAATGAAAGATACTGTTGAGTTGCATTATGGGAAACGTAGGATCCATTATTTTTGGAGCTTGACTCGTACTACAGACTAAACGTCAGGATATCTCGGATATGCTTTTTCAGTCTGCCTCTTGTGAGTCCCCTGACTTTATTGGAAGTGCAATAGTAAATCGCCCTTTAACTCAAGGTCCACTAATTATTTTTTCCAGCACTTTCAATCAAGTCTTTTTATCATCAGTAGATGGAGTTTTCTCAGTTGTCATGGAGATAGTTCAGTTGTCATCATGTCCATCTGCTGAGGATTACCATGAGATGTGATTGATATTGTCTTTTTTATTCAAACACATTCTTTGTACCTGCTGCCTGCATTGCCAGAGACGAGGAGCAGGCTACAGAGGACTGGTAAACGCACTTCTTTCTAACTCTTTTTCTCTTCTAACTTTTTTTGTCATTTTCAAACTTGTAGTCCCCTCAGGCCCAATTGATGTTGACTCAAGTGACATCACTTGAGACAATTTATCAGACTTCATCTTAGTAAGTACAACTTTTATTACAATAACTGAAGTGGTTTTAATGAATGCAACTCTAGTGTACTAAAGTAGGCTACACTTGTTGAGTGCTGAGTATGCTTTCAAAGAATTTTCAGAAAGTGATTTCTGGCTGGCTGCCCATCACCCACGGTCAAGAGTTGGTCTGGTGGCTGATTGTAATTTCCTCTCCTGTGTTAAGGTTGACTGAAGGTCACTGAGGAACACTTACTTTTCTGTCCTCTCTTTTCTCCTGTCTCATTTCTGCAGTGCAGACAGCCCTTATGCTGCACTTTTTTTTATTTATTAAATGTGTGAGTCAGGTAAAAGAGCAGAACAACCCGTTTTTGGAAAGGGTTTAATTAACAGTCAGGGTTTAATCAGTGAATCAGTGCTCCTGTATCAAATGTCCCGCTACCCCCCGCTACCTTTCTCTTTTGGAAAAATAATAGTCACTACTGACATTTATATTTCCTGAAAATCATAACCCCTCTTTAGCTATCTTTCACGCCTATCCTTTGTGTCTCTTAAATGAGCAGAGTAAATGCAAATATCGGTCCACCACTTTGGTCCAGACTGAAATATGTCAACAACTATTGGATGGATTGCCATGAAATAATGTAGGCCGACCGTCATCCATTCCTTCTCAAAGTCTGGTGCTGAAAGCTAATTCTGTCTGAATCTTAATGATTTGCAACCCTCTGACTTTTCCTCTAGCGCCATCGTAAAGTTCACATTAAGTGGTTTGAGTGAAGTGTTTCAACAACTATGGATGTATAGATTGTCATAAAATGTAGGCAACACACATTCATGCCCCCTCACAATGTACTGATTCATTTTTTTATTAGTAATCAGGTCAAAACTTCAGTTTGTCCAATACTTTGATTAATGACCAAATATCTGCAAAACATGTCATTCCCATCAGCTTCAGCTGTATTATGTGTTTAGTGCTAACTAGCCAATGTTGCTGCTAACATGGTAAGCTGAAATGGTGAACATGCTAAACATTACACCTTCTTAACATTAGCATGTTAGCATTGTCATTGTGAACATGTTAGCACGCTAGCGTTAGCAATTAGCTATAGTTCACCTTCACAGAGCCTTTTGCATGGCTGTAGACTCTTGTTTCAGTATCGCTTACTTGGATAAATAAAATTCATCCACTGCTTTGCCTCTCATCCTCCTCTTACTGCAACTTCATTTTTCTCTGTGTCCCACTTTATCACACAAGGGATTTCGGAGAGGTTATACATCAAGTAAAACTAATTGATTTAGCTTAAAATCCTCTCAGAGCATTAGCTCCTCAGGCTGCCTTTTTTCAGGAGTGTGACCTTAAAGCTTCTCCCGCTTCTTAAAATGCTTCTTACAATCCACTTCAATGGCTCATTTCAGCAAGAAATATACCTGCCAACATCAAAATACATGTTGCAATAACTTTCACTGAAGGGTGTTAAAAGCACGGATGTTGGGTAATTACTCTTTTTTGTAACTCGATGAGTTTAAACACAGTTAACAAGTATGATATTATTTGATGACATAATTATGTGGCATTTTCATTACCTGTGACAGCGTGGCACTGGGTGTTAGACCATTTATTTGTACTGTGTAAAGTTATTTTGTCACATTTTTTAAGCTCCCCCTCTCTCAAGAACACATTTTTAGTTTGTCTTTGGTGTCAGCAGGTGTATACTGTTTTCTCTCTTTCTGGCAGGTTGCTTTTCTGCATGACACAAAAAGGATGGCTCCTTTACCCCAAAAAACCTTACACCCACATGGGACTGAGGCCCTGTCACCCAGTGTGAATGTAGGTATGCTGCATGCAAAGTGTTTTGGGGGAGAGGATGTCTGCCTTTGAGGGCTTTTCGTTGTAATTTATCACTCAATATCTCTCCTTCACCTGCTCTCAGCTGTCAAGAATCCAACACACGCTTCCTCCACTTAATTCATCACTCCTAGTATTTTCAACTTATCTGCCATGAAACCCTCAGTGAAGGTTTCACTGGATTTTGGAGCATGTAATTCTGTCTCTGTGTTATTTATTTTGTACATAAACTTACATCCTTAAGAAAGTGGATTTTATCAATTTTATATTTAATCAATAAGTCATCAGCTTTTGTTACTTCGATTTATGAAAGTACGTAGAAGCCAGCGGGAGCAAAAAATCCACTACATTTGTCCATATTTCTGAGAAACTACAGAACCAGAGGACAGCAGACGACCAGGAGCAACTGATCCAGCATCAGTTTTTCAACTCATTATGGTACACTGACTGTGGATTATCTGAGCTGTAATTAAAGAGAACAAAACCATGTTTGACCTTTAAGGTATTCTGCAGTGTTTGGGGCTCATGGTTTAGTCAAATGCTGTTGTCTGGCGCCTCCTGCTGCCCATTGCTCATTTCTGTGGGATTCTTATTCTTATTTCTCTTAATCTAGAGTCAAAGTCAAAGTACACTGTGGTCTTTGGACCAGGACTGAAGATCAAAACCCTTGATTTTCTACAGTAGTATTCTTTTCTCCCAAAGGGCAGATTTGCAACATTGGACTTCCAGGATGCCATGATGTTAAAACACATCTCAGTCCTGAAGAAGCAACTGTCCACTTGTTGTGTCAAAACCAGCTATTATTGTACAGATGATTGCTTATTATGTAAGTATTACTAAACATTATTAATATTATATTCCTGATTATTTTATATATGTCTGCAATGCGCCTTGTGTACAAAATAATAAAATCCAACTGCTGCACAGTAGGCTGTTTGTAAAATTCTGACTCACACACATTTAGCTTATTAGCAGATTTAATGCATTTACATTAGAGCTGATTCAATTAGTCCAAGTAGAAAATTAATTGATTAATAATTTTTGATAATGGATTAAAGGTACAGTAAGTGTCAGCAGTTAGGCTCGTTTGAGATGAGCCAGGCCTGCGCAGAATCGATCATCGGCGATCGCCGCCCAATGCGTGCATGCCGGTTAGATTTGTGTCCGACTTGATCCCGACTTGCTCTTAGTGATGCACACATATCTGTCCCTGAATCTGGGGGACGGAGCTTCTGGGGGGGGGGGGTTTGGCAGATGAGTTCAAATATCAACATTCTTTGCGCAGCATCACTTACTGCACCTTTAATTGGTCAAGTCATTTTCAAGCAATAAGGCCAAAAAACTCCCAGCTTCTTAAATGTAATTTTTTGTTGCTTTTGTCTTAACTGAACTCTTCAGGTGTGGGGCTACTGGACAAAACAAGACGTTTAGATACATCACAACGGGCTATGGGAACTAGAGATAGACATGTTTCACTATTAACTGATATTTTCTAGAACAGCCAGTCAATTTGATCAATTAATCTAGAAAATAACAATCTGACCAATTGATAATTCAAATATTCATTAGAGGCAGCCCCGACTTTACACATAGTCCCCGACTTTACATATTTCTTAGCCTACCTTTCCTTATCTTTGATCATTGCAGGTGCTCGGTCGCCTTTCAGTCTTCACGGTGATGTTCACCTCGGGGGTAGGGTTTGGCAAGGTTGTAGAAGCTAGGTCTGCCCTTCTACCACAGCACTCCTTCCCCTCACCACTGCAGCAGGTCAAACAGGCTGACGGTTCCCTGCTGACTGCGATTCATGGGTGTGCTTGGCAGCATTTAATGAGAGAGTAACTCAATCCTTTTATCACACGAGTGCTGAAACAACAAAGGAGCAGTGAGTTAAGATATGTGGTCATTCATAAAGGAAAATAATCATTCAATACCATGGTGTTCTGAGGGTAGTGAAGCATAAGATATTGAATGATTGTTTTCAGATGTTGTTTTAATGAGCAGCTTGGCCTGGATAGAAAGAAGAAAATATTAAAGGAACACGCCGACTTATTGGGACTTTAGCTTATTCACCGTATCCCCCAGAGTTAGATAAGTCGATACATACCCTTCTCATCTCTGTGCGTGCTGTAACGCTGTCTGACAGCTCCACCGGTAGCTTAGCCTAGCACAGAGCATGCAGGTGAATGGTTCCAGTAATCCTACTGCTCCGAATTGTGACAAAAGTGACAAAATAACGGCAACATGTTCCTATTTACATGTTGTGATTTGTAGAGTCACAGCGTGTACAAAAAACAACGTAACATGAGACATAGCCATCTTTTAACCGTAAACAAACCGGGAACTATATTCTCAGACAGGTTTGCTGCAAAGCAAATCATTCCGCCCAAGTACTATATTCTTCCGCCTGAGAATATAGTTCCTGGTTTGTTTACGGTTAGAAGATGGCTGTGTCTCATGTTACGTTGTTTTTTGTACACGCTGTGACTCTACAAATCACAACATGTAAATAGGAACAAGTTGGCGTTATTTTGTCACTTATTGGGAGCAGTAGGATTGCTGGAACCATTCACCTGCATGTTATGTGCTGGCCTGATGCCGCTGGAACCGTCAGACAGCCTTACAGCACGCACGGAGATGAGAAGGGTATGTATCGACTTATCTAACTCTGGGGGTTACGGTGAATAAGCTAAATTCCCAATAAGTCGGCGTGTTCCTTTAACTTTGCACACAATATATCTTGCTGCAGACTGGCACATATTTCTTTTTTTTTTTTTTGTTTACCTTAAATGACCCGATGGCCTTTCCTCTTGACCTACCCTCAAGATAAACTTTAGAATTTTAGCCCTTAAGTCTCTAATTTCAAAATCCTCAGTATCTTTTACACTCTGACTTTTTATTGCCTTTGGATTAGAATTAACAGCACCACTTTTTGACAAGTCACCCCTTATAAAGGGTCTATACCAGGGGCCGGTCCAGAGGGGGAAGGAAGTTGGCTTGTTACAGAACCTCGGTATAAAGTGACTGTTAGCATTTATTGGTGGAAAGTCAAACAAACAAAAAGTGATGCAAAACAACTACAAAGTGTTGCTAAATGTCCACAATGGGAATCAAAATGACCACAAATCTGAGTGTCTTGTTCCCATTTATGGATGGCAGACCTTTAACATGTCTGTGTCCAGGGGCCTGTTGTCTCATACATCTGTCCGTGGCTGTAGGCTATTTATTGATATAGTTTCATATCAGATTATTTAAAGGGGTCTAGTTTATTTGACATGAATTTATTACACAGAATTAACAATGTAACTGTAGCCATGAGTAAAAGTGACCCGTCCCTCTATTTGTCTCCCTCCCAGCCAGCCACCGTAGCTCCTCCCACTTCCTTATTTCCAATTTCAAATAGCCTACTCATGAGCCTACTTTCCCCTCCATGACTTCACCAGCCCCACCAACGGCCAACGCAAATGTAATCATCTTTACTGTCATTGAACCATTAATATTATGTAGCCTAGTATTTTATCAGCTTGTAATTAAAATACAATATTGTTCTTTTAATAGCTTAATTATTGTCTATTTTACCTGACGTTAGGCCTATTTGTTTAAACTTGTTTCTTTTTTATATAGCCTTAAAAATGAAATATTGTAGCCTGGCCTACTCTTGGGAGCAATCCTTGTCTCTACTTTTGTTGACTGCCAACTGTATTGAATCTGTGGGGTTAAGCTGGTTATTTCACTTTAATGTGAAGTTAAAGGGAACCACATTAAAGGTACTTGGGCACTTAATAACATGGAAGGTTGCTGCTTGTCCACCTGATGGTATAGGAGCTGGAAACACGATCCTCACTGCCACGGGGCTGCGCGCTGCGTCCTGTATCCAGACATTACGGTAGGAGGGTCCTCCTCAGGCGAAGGTGCAGGGGATGAAATGGGTCGCGTCAGGAGCCACCACGAGAGGAAAGGGCAGGTAGCCTATAGACTGAATTATTCCATGAGCTAACGAGCACAGGTATGGATGTGAGAGATCGAAAGGAATGTTAAGGTAAGTTAATTCATTTGAGTATTAGGAAAGTTTAAAGTGTAGCCTACTAATCAATCTAATCTAACGAATTATTCATCACTTTGAATCCTGCTAAATGTCTAATTAGCTGATTCGTTTTGGAGAAAAATACAGAAGAGGTTTTGCTTAATAGGTGGCGTGAAGTTATAGGATTTGTATATTACTAACTCAGACCTTACAATGGAGTAATACACCTTACTGGTGAATATTGTACATGCATTCATTCGTAATTTCTTCGTGAGAGTGTCATGGATAAGTTGTAGGCTCTCATGCAAAGTGTCCATCAGGTTATTAGGTTATTGTGTTTACTAGTAAAATGCCCGTTGAAAACGGGCCGATTGCTTAGCCTGTGGTATTGCTGCTTGTATAATTCTCCAAAACCAAATTGTACCCCAAAATAACTTACAGAAGGACCCCAAACCACTTAATATGCAACTCCACTGTATAACCTACTACTGACTCTACAGTGTACTTCTATAGGCCTATCAGAGAAGGACATTGTAGGCCTACTAGCCTACTATATTTACCTGAGAACGGGGCAGATTCAGAATGTAATCACAAAATATCACAATTAAAATGTGGAGTAATCGGACAGTTGCCTCATGGACTCATGGAAGTGCGCTACCCACCCGGCCCGTTATGAGAGCTAATCAGCACATGCGTTAATCAACCACCAGAACCGGCAACTTTTTAGTGTTGTCTTTTTTGTCATCAGGACATCTATGGAGCTGTGCGGTCCCAACATGAGTGAGACTGGAGGCTCTCTCTGCCAGATGAAGCAGCTTCCCTGCCACAGTGTACCCCTTTGTCGCCTGCAGGCCAGCGGGCACCACATGCGCAACTCCCCCCACCAGCCATGGCTCAACCACCCGGCCCCGGCCGTGGCCTCCAGCCCGGCCGTGGCCACCCGCTACAGGGTAAGTGGAGCCGTGGCAGCCAGCTGCAGCAACCCAGAGTGTGTGGTCTCCAGACTGGGAGAGGAGGCAGCACTGGCACGACGCGTCTCCACAGGGAAGGTGGTGGTGACAGGAGGAGGGGGATACTTTGGGTTCAGGCTAGGGAGAGAACTGGCCAGTCAGGGGATGTCGGTGATCCTTGTGGACATTAACAAGCCTCCCTGTGATATCCCTGATGGAGCGATCTTCTATCAGGTATGGGACAATTGAGAGATAGCTGACTCTGTGAAGAAGATATTTGTTTGAAATCCTGCTATTATACCGATTAATAGTTCTCTATTTTTCCAATTTCCCTGCATTTTACGTAATAACTTTGCCCTGAATACAAAAATGGCTTTCCAGCCAATGCTCTGATAGCAGGACACCCAACACTGACAACTGGCAATGATTATTCACCCATGCAGCTGTGGATCCATTTTCTTAATTTATGGCATTTTGCCCAATAATACTGTCCTTTCACTGCTACTTCTTTTACATGTTTAGCATAGATATGTTAGGCCCTCTACGACACTGTGATAAAGAGCTGTCAATAAATGGACCTCATATTAAAGGCCTAATGTGTGCCAAATGGTTTCGTTGCTGAATATGGGACTTTAAAGAACCAGTAAGCTTATGAAATCCTCTTCTTGTGAACTACCACTCAGAATGATGCAGAATATGGCAGGAATATGAATTACATTCACCATCGCATAGTTTGTGAAAAGGAACAGAATTAGAGCTTAGATCTTGCCCAAAAAATCAAGCCCGACCCTACCCGAGCCCGTGCACGTTGCGTCCGAGCCCGGCCCGGCCCGACACACTGTAATTATGAGCCCGAGCCCGATTTAAACCCGACCATTTTTTAATACGTGGGCCGTTATAACTGACGTTCTCAACTACAATTCCGAGTTGTTTGAACTACAGAAATCTGTTTAGAATTATCTTAATAAATACAGTTAATGCAACAAGGATGAAGCATGTAAACTGCGCTGTTTGTTTATTCAGAATGGAATGGATAGCAAATGGATCCGAATGAGAAACGTAAAAAAAAAACTCGACCCTAGCTGATCCCTCAGCCGAATAGTGTGGGTAACAAAGCCCTGGAACCATATAGGAGACTTTCTTGTCTCGATCACCTAATTAATACTGTCCTTCGCCACGGTCTGCATGCTGACGCACTGGCCGTGAACAGTGCTGCCGATGGGGGAGACACGATGTAGCACAGTTTACCTCACACTCAAGTCAGTGCAGGACATCTAGGCCTACCCAGAGCTACGGGAGAAGCTGGAGAGGCATAGCTTTCTCCCTACCGAATAAGGCTAATAAAGTAATGATTAAAAAAACACAAATGCTTGATCAATTTACATTTTCAATGAGCAAACCAAAAACTAAATACACATTACATCTTTCTTAAAGTCCTACAGAGTACATTTTCAAAGGACTGTGATCACAAAAATGGTTTATAATTGTGTCTTGTCATAACATATGTATTTAATGCACATTTGTTTTATATTATTTAGATGGAGGTCAATTATAGGCCCTTGTGGGTTGATTTTTTTTTTTTTTAATCTTTCCCTGCAAATAATTTTCGATGTCAGTCTGCTCTTTTGCAGTAAAGACCGGCATCCTCCAGGATGTTTTACTTCTAGCTTTAGTTTGGGTTATACATTACATGACTTAGCCTACACAACTTATACTGCTCCGCGCAGACTTAAATATTAACAGTAGTATCTCCTTGCTTCAGCCAACGTCAGTGTGTCTGTGGTTAGTCTGCATGCTAGCTGGAAACAGACACAGGTGAGTGATCAGCCTCAGAGCGCCAGCTGCTGACTGGGTCAGAGAGGGTGGAGACATGATTCAGGTTTCACCTGCAGGCCTCACTGCACACTTACCTTAATTACAACTGTCCTTTCATAGGATAGATATGGACTCACACATACTCTCACTCATGTCGAAGTGTCCTTGGACAAGACACTTAACCCCAAATTGCTCCCGATGGTTGGCCAGTACGTTGCATGGTAGCCTGCTGCCATCGTGTGTGAGTGTGTGCATGTGAATGGGTTAATTAGACTAGTGTCCTCAGAGCTGGCATTAATTAATTAAGGGTAATATTTCTTCCTTCTTTCTTACAGAGTGACATCCGGGACTATTCTTCCCTCTATAAGGTGTGTGAAGGGGTCGACTGTATATTCCACACAGCGTCTTACGGCATGTCTGGACCAGAACAGGTGACTTCCCTTCATATCGTCTTTAGCGTCTTTTCAGCACTTAATCAGTCAAACAAAGGTCAGAGAAACAGAGACTGTATGTAGGGAGGGTGTTCATGGAATGATGAAGAGCATTCATTCAACATTTATTTTCACTCAGAAAGACACATTGAATGCTTTTTACTTAATCAGTGAATTAATTACTTATGTACTTATAGTAAATGAGTTCTCTAAGCCTCAAAGTCCTTTTTAAATCATTAACCCTTCTATTAGCCTTGGGATCAATTTGACCACATTCAAGCTAGTCAACAAAGAGACGAAGTACCTGGCACATAATGTTGGGTAATCATTTTAATTACACTAATTTTCTGGAGTTTTAAATTGCTGGGGTCAAATTGAACCCAATGATAACAGATGTTGATGAAGAAGTACATTTGAGGATAACAGGAGGCTTTAATGACACTTTCCAAACTCAATATTTATTGCAGGAATCAGCAGCTGTAGCCAATCTGCAGAACAAGTTTAATAAGTACCAGTCACCATTGTGAGAAGTGAAGATGCATACACTGTTGGTCTATTTAGTAGAGGTTTATGAATAAATAAGAGCCATTGTTGTTCTCTTCTTACATATAGAAGAGCACTCCACCGATTTAGCATTGCAGTCCTTTTTAACATCCACACTTTTTTATTCCACACATTTTTCTTCCTTGTCAAATCCTTGCGCCTACATTACCCACAATGCAACTTGTACGCAAACAATAGGCTCACGAAATGAGCTGCGCCTTGCCTGTAAAGTGGACGGGCGGTGATGAAAAGCTGCGGCCAAGTCGGACAGTTTCCAGCCATTTCAAGCAGCCCGCAGTCTGTTCAGGAAGTAACAGAAACACCAGGGTCCGATTCCGATTTATTAAATGTTAGCAGACCCGTATATTAGTTTGTACGCAGACTCCAATTGTTTTGATTATGACAGAGTAGCCTGTTAAATACTCTACTGTTGCTAATGTTAATAACAACAGACTGTAGATGATCTGTAATCTGAATGTATTTAGTCTCTATGACTATTAAATGTCACTATCAGCCACACATGTATTAGATCAACAGAATGAATCTTCAAATCATACAAATATCAATCTAAATCTCTTCAATTCAACAACAATAAAAAATGTATATCAAACGTCATATTGTTGAGTCAATTCTGAGCCAATCAGCTATTAGATCAGCTGAGAGCCAGGCATTTCCCATCATGCCCTAGGTCTTGCAGTCGGTGAAGAGCAACTGTGGCGCGTGTCTCTAAAAACGGCGGACACCTTGATCTGTTGCCCATGTGTGCATGACATCAGAGCAAGTTGGAATCAAGTCGAACACAAATCTAACCGGCATTCATTGGGCGACAATCGCGGTGATCTATTCTGCGCAGGCCTGGCTGATCTCGAACGAGCCTTTTAAAGTGACCGCCCACTTTTTTTACAGTTCCGGTTCGGAAGTGAGTTTCCCATTCATTCACTCCATTGGCGTTTCAGAAAATCCCTTTAGCCTATACTGAGTTTTAAGCCACCGGAACTATCCCGTAAATGAAACGTCGTTGACATAGACTATGCTAGTAGTGGCTAATGTAGGGCTACATAAGTCTCACTTCTTTCTAACTCCACACCTCCAGATTTATTTCATTTTCAAACTTGTAGTCTTTATCCCCAACTGACGCTGACTCAAATGACATCACTTGAGGCAGTCTATCATATTGAATAGATGGAGCCACAAAAGGCTTTATACTACTTTTTTCACGTTGCATAGTACTTCCCAACACCTGTTAACAGACCGATGTGTTCCCCTTTAAGGCTGACCTTTTCCACTGACTGTTTCAAGGTTTTTTTGTACACAAAGAAGTGTAAACAAATACACTAATACAGGGACAAACCTCCCTGCTAAAATCTCACTACAGTTACTCTCCGTTTTGCTGGCTTGTTGGTGTGTGTATGAGAGATGTAAGATGAAGGGGTTTTGTAATATCTGCCAGGAGCTATCAACCAACATGATGACAAAACAATGCTGATTAGGATTTCTGTAATCATGCAATAACCCAATCTGAGGTGTACATAAGCTGCTTACAGCATAGAAAGACACAGGAGGTGAAAATAAGAGATGTATTAACCTCATCATTATTATTCTATTTGTCTGCCAGCTGAGGAAAGAGCAGGTGGAGTCAGTCAATGTTGAAGGGACCAATAATGTCATAAACGGTAAGGATTCTCGTAACAATTATCTTATTTGTCATAATCCCACATACACTGTGATAAATACAGTGTATATTTACAGATTTCAAATATAATTTGAAATCTGTAGATACTTACAAGTCATCATAAAAGGGCACTTGACACACTGCTTTCTTTCAGTGTGTAAGGAGAGGAGCATCCCCAGGCTTGTGTACACCAGTACCATCAATGTGGTGTTTGCTGGGAAACCAATTGAGGAGGGTGATGAGGTCTCAGTGCCGTATGTGCCCCCCGACGTAGTGAGTAAAAAAACAACTAATTTATCAAACTTATTATTGCAGTGGTGGAATGTAACTAAGTACTTCTACCCAAGTACTGTACATAAGTGCAATGAAGTACTTGTACTTTACTTGAGTGTTTCCATTTTATAATGCATTTATATAACACTATATACTGTAATATTTACACTTTACGCTTTTTTGTCAGACGGAAATATTGTACTTTTTATTCCACTGCATTTACTTAAAGCAGCCATATTATGCTCATTTTCAGGTTCATATTGTATTTTAAGGTTGTACCAGAATAGGTTTACATGGTTTAATTTTCAAAAAACACCATATTTTTGTTGTACTGCACCGCTCTCTCTCACTGCTGCAGATCCTCTTTTCAGCTGGTCTCTGTTTTAGCTACAGAGTGAGACCTCTTTTCTTCTTCTTCTTCTGTACTATCTTTGATTGCACTTGCACATGCCCAGTAGCTCAGATGTAGATCATGTCAGCTAGCTAGCTCCATAGACAGTAAAAGAAAGGCTGTTTCTACAACTTCGGTCAGTTACAAGGCAGGATTAGCTGGGAGACTTCTAAATGAGGGCGCACATGTAAGTAGTTCTTTTGTAGATTATGGTGAACTTGTGTGTGTTGTAGCAGTGCTTTGCTATTGAGAACGAGGTAGCATGCTAGCGTTAGCATGCTAGCGTTAGCATTAGCGTTAGCATGCTAACGCTACGAGCTAATGGTTGCGGTTAGCCTGCTCGTTTCGGCTTGTGACGTCACAAGCCGTGCCGATTTTGAACAGCTCACCCAGAGACTGAAGACAGGACACATTCAGAAACCGTATCTCACTCTAAACAGCATGGATGGATTTTTTTCAACGTTTGTATGTGTGTGGAAGCACCAGAGACACAAAAGAACACCCCAAATCCCAGAAAAAGTGATTTTTTCATAATATGGGCACTTTAATAACTTTAGTTAATTCCAAACATAATCAACAGATAAATTATGAGGTAGTATTATAGATAACTGTAATCTACCTAATAATCAGTTGAAATCAGCCCGCATTTAGCAGATGCAACATTAAAGTGATGAACACATTAATGCATCACTATTTATAATCCAATAATTTAATATACTATATTATATACATTATTTTATAATGGGCTAATTACATTTCATGCTAATGCATTTTGAATGCAGGACTTTTACTTGTAACAGAGTATTTTTACACTATGGTTCTTTTACTTAAGTAAAAGATCTGAGTACTACTTTTATGTCAATTGAAATGTTACCCATACATTTCTATAAATGTCCTATCTACCGATGTATCACCAAAACCTTAAATGAAGAACACAACAAAAGACCGCTTATAAATGTCCCACACATTTGCCAACAATAATACATTTTCAGTATGCTTCTTTCTTTCTTTCTGTTCCAGCACATCGACCACTACTCCAGAACCAAAGCGATTGCAGAGCAGATGGTCCTCTCAGCCAACGGATGCTCCCTGACAGGTGTGAAACGATCAGTGTGTGCACTGACATCTTCATCACAGCATGACATGAAAAGGGTGCAATTAGAGGAGATTGCAAATGTAGCTTTTGGTTTCTGTGTAAAAATGTGAAAGAGAAAAACTGAAGTGCTGAATGGTTGCCATGGAAACTCAGTGTGCAATCCTGTACAATACCAGTGACCCCAGTTTAAATTTAAAGCTGGACAGGACAGTGTCAGTTTGTAGTGCAGCAGTCACATGACTATTTTACAATTTTCTAATATCTATAATGGGTTTCAAGTTCCACTGCTGTTGCTTACATTAACAGGTGTGAAGCATCCCATTTCATCCTTCAGTGTAGTCTCGCTTTGCCAGACCCTTCTCCAAAGCGTGCTGGAGGAGAGTCTGGCTACTCCACACAGCATTCCGGGATGGGAGGAAAACGTGCTCTGGTTTATTGACATTTCTTTAAACCAATCACAATCGTCTTGGGCGGTGCTAAGCACCAGAGAAAAGCCGCGGTGCCGCTGCAAAATAAGTTTGTAAGGAACTTGTTTTGGTGGAACGTGTACGTTTAAAAGTTGTTTTAGTCGTGCAACCGAAAACTCAGATTGGACAGATAGTCTAGCTAGCTGTCTGGATTTACCCTGCAGAGATCTCAGAAAAGGTTAACCATAGTCCTCATAAATCGACCGGAGTTTAAAATGCCAACACAAAGGAAGCCCAAGGCAACGGATATCCGGCCTAAATGAGGGAAAAAGGAACAATCCTGGAAGTGGAACGTCAAGGATATAGACTACCTTCAGTGTAACGCAACATCCCATCAGTGACCATCACTTTATACATACAATTAAGCTTAGAGCTGTCTCATTACATACTGCGGGTTAAAGTTCATGTATCTCTACAGGAGGATGTGGTTTAAGTTTTTTTTTCCACTGCTCTCTTTATGAGGAGGCAATGGGAAAAAAACTTAAACCACATCCTCCTCTGGCAGAAAGTACTGTACAATTATGAGGTACTTGTCACTGATTTGATAAGTGTAGTTTCTCTTTACTTTTAAAACAGATTTTACGTAAAGTAACATATGATAGAATTATAAAAAATATAATACATTGTTAAAGAGTAAACAAACTTTCCAACCTTTTTGGCTTGTAACCCTGATTTTTCCCTCTAAACTTCTCACGTTTGTATCTAATTACAAGGCGGAAAGAGCTACAATTATCCAATATTATATGATACACTTATATATGATACACAGTGGAAAAAGAGAAACACCAGCATCAGTGAGGATGCCTTTTTTTGCCAAAAATATGAGTGCACTGATGCTAACCACTGTCAAAGTTTGCTCCTAATATAGCTTTGTCCGATATGTAGCATCATATTTAAAACAACACATACATGAATATATTCAGTGAAAGTTGAAATCCTCTCTTGAAGGTGGAGGCCTCGGGCTTCAGACCTGTGTCCTGCGGCCCTGTGGCATCTACGGACCAGAGGAGAGGAGACACCTCCACAGAGTGATGGTGAGAGACTTAATAAAACATATTGTCATATGATAAAGATTCATTTCTTTTTGTGGTGGCACTGGAAAAAATATACATCTTGCAGTATCTTAAGCCTCCCTGGCAGAAGGTGTTCTCCCTGAAGAGTTTACATTATTGATAGAGCTCTCCGGGTGTCCAGTTACAGTCGCCTTTTCTTCTGCTGGAGGGCTGGATGTGGTTGGTTATGTTCTGGGCTTACTGTCCAACACGGGTTTTATACACTGTGTATTGTAGTTTGCCTTTAATCTTATCTACTAGTATGGAGTTAATTTGACATGTTTTGCCTCCAAAACTACAAATTGTATATAATTATGGTTCCAAATCATTAGCATAAAATGAGTAATGATATCTATACGGCCATTAGTTTCAATTTATTACAGTGCTGTATTAAAACAGTTTATATTAGATTTTTGCTATATGATTTAGGTTATTCGTGTCAACTTTCTATGCATTATGTTTTGTTTTTGTTTCACCTTTTAAACTGTCTTTACCCAACATGCATGGTATCCATTTTTTCAGGACAAACGCAGCTATAAGTCTGAATCATTTTGTCAATCTGACAAAGTATAAAGCTGCCAGCAACCCAAAGTACATGGGAAATGACACAAGTGCCTTTTAAAAAAATGTAGTAATCTAATCATTAAAAAATAGTATTATAGAATAGTTCTGGGTTATAAAAACAACTATTTATGTCACACAGATAGCAATAGAAACAAAACTATAATACCATCTATTTACATCTCGTTTTTTTGTGCCATTTTTTAATCAGAGTCTATGGTTGTCTGTAAATCACAAAAAATAAATGAATGAATAATTCAGTTTTAAAATTTTCTTTCAAAAAACGTTTAATAGTCTACACAGATATAAATGAGATCCTGAGTGAAAGCCCTACATTACCACTTTGAACTCGTTTTCTCAGTTTGTCAGTTATCTTACTATTCAGACAAATAGACGGAAGGTGACCCTCTGCATCTTTCCAGTCTCCTGCCAGCATGTTCCGACTGCTTGCCCCCTCTTAGTCCTGCTTTTCAATTCTCAAGCTTGCATGCCAGAGGTTTAACAATCATCTCTCTCTCTCTCTCTCTCTCTCTCTCTCTCTCTCTCTCTCTCTCTCTCAGGTGAATGTGGAGCGCCGGCTGTTCAGTTTCAGGTTTGGTGACCCCCGGGCCAGGATGAACTGGGTACATGTAAATAACCTGGTTCTGGCCCACACGCTGGCAGCCGAGGCTCTCACACTGCAGAGGAGCTGTGTTGCTGTGAGTCAGGGCAAACTGACAACATACATGTGATCAGACTAATAAAGCCACACAGGCCTGAAGACTATTTTTTAAACCTTATTATTTTTGTATTTATCTATTTTTTAGATAACTTTTTGGGGCATTTTCACCTTTATTTGACAGATGACAGTGTAGCGTGTAGGGTGTAGAGATTATGATTTACAACAAAGCTTCAAACCATACTTTATTATTGTTAATAACCTATTTATGACTTGAATATTGTTTATATTTGAAGATGATTAGTCCCTCTAGTCCTGCTACAGTCAACCTTTCTGTTCTCAGTTTAAATAACCCTGTGATTGACCAGGTTGTACATTGCCTCTGGCCAAATGTCAGCTGGGATCAGCTCTATCAATAAATAGTTTAAATAAAGATAATGTATAATGCCTGATTGTTTTCTGTTCTTTTGCAGAGTGGACAGGCCTATTTCATTAATGATGGAGTTTCAGTCAATCTGTTTGAGTGGTTGACACCTTTGGTGAGTTACTCTAAATGATACGGCGGGTCATATTCTATATTTTTGTTATTGTCAGCTAATCTCATGAAAGCACCCAAACCAACAATAAGCAACTGCCTTATTCTTGAAACTTTCAAGGATATTTCACAATTGAATTGCATTTTGTAAAAACTTCAGTACTTCTGTCTGTTTCATGTTACCATTGCAGTTTGAAAAGCTGGGCTACAGCCGACCGTTGATAAACCTGCCTGTTTCACTCGTCTATTTAGCAGGTAGCTCGCCTCTCTTTCTCTTAAATTTGTACACCTTTGTGATATCCTTTATATTGTTTTATTTATTTTCATTTTGCAAGTTAACACCAACTGTCTTTTGTATATTTTCTTCTATTTTCAGCCATCCTGGTTGAATATTTGCATGTAGTTCTGAGACCTGTGATAGAAGTGCCTCTCCTTTTTACCAGAAGTGAGGTAATTATACTTCTTTGTGCCTCTTCTTTTAGGTTTCTTTTAAAACTTTTTTTTTTCTCTCAGACTTCACTCAACTTCCTTATATAAGCTCCTTTATCTGTCTGATCTGAATGAACTGAGTGTAATGTATTTTGGATCATGATGACAGGTCTATAGTTTTGAAAGTTACAACACATCGCTGCCTTTTGGCTAAGAGTTTAATATCTAATATGTCCCAATTTTACACTCTATGATATTTCCTATATAAGGGGACAGCATATGAAATAGATTTTTAGCATCAGGAGTTAAAAAAGGGGCTTGCTCCCTTCACTCCACGCCTCGATCCGGTTTAGTGTTTTTAATGGTGCTGCCAGGAACAGTGCACCCTTCACAGCTGGATAGCTCAGTAGCTAAGAACACTGGCTTTCCCGCCAGAGATCTTGGGACAAGTCTCCAGTAAGATTCTGTGGCTCCCAATGCTATACAAGCACTAATCTTGTAAATCACTTTGGATAAAAGCGTCAGCTAAATAAAAATGTAACACTCTGGAGCGGGTTTTGATGCATGCATTTGTCCCTCCCTAATTGAAAGTATGTGTCTTGTGTGTTGGAGATAGGTTACCTGTCACGAGTAGATTCTTTTTTAAGTATGTCCCACAACAGTGAAGACAGACTTCATTAGGCCGGGTATTTTCCTATGAGCCACCCTGCTCTCCTCCCTTGTCTGACGCTATCTCTTGTGCATAAATTATGGAAAACCAAAGGGAGCCTTTAATGAATTAAAAAAATTGGCAGATAATGAAATACCAAAGTTCCCATAGTCACTGGAAGCATTTTAATACTATCTGCTGGTCTGACTACTATTAAAAAACAAAAGAATAGTATGTATATGTATCAGGATCAGGGAAGTTTGCAGTAATCCTGCCTGGGGAGACCTTTATGATGCATCTTGAGGAGCCTCCTGTAAAGTCCTCATGAATGTGTGATGAGACAGAAATCTAAGCTGAGCCCATGGGCCTGCACCTGGAGCTCATTCTGTCAGACAGCTGCTGGCCCGGGGATCGATGATTGTCCTGTGAATAAAACATAGCTGTGGGTGACATCAGCACAGTGGCTGTTGCTATGGTGAGTGGGGTCGGACAGCCTCCTGGCTGGGCTCAAATGGTCCTGCCAACTCTTGCTGTAGGTTAAGCCATCGTGTGACACGCAGAGGAGGTTTCCTCTCACCTTTAAATTCCAGGTCTGCAAACACATGAAGGAAGAAGCACATATGTGTTACTCCTATATAAGTAACGTTCGCTGTGCTCAGCTGTTTTAAGAAATTGTTTATCCTAAACCACAGACAGGTTAGGGATGGCGGTATATTTTTTAATATATATACCGTATACCGTATAAAAAGGCACTCTACATCACTACCACATCAGCAACATCACAAACTACATACTGTGTCATGAGTTCAGGACGGTAATGCTTGTGGCAGTGAATTACTTTTAAATGCTGAATCATCTCAAATTGGGGGAAATTAAAGGCAATAAAAAGGCACAGCTACCAGAGGGAGATAAATATAATCAGGATGATTGTCAAGTCAGACAGGATGAGCAGGACTCAGTGTGTCCAACAATGATTAAAAAAAAAGGTAAATCAATACACAACAACCTGGCATGAGTCACACAGAGGAGATCTTTTGTAAAAGGTGTGTGCTGATTGAAGCAGTTTTACGTCATGAGCGAAGAAAAACTGGTTTGTGTGGGAGGATGACCAGATAAGATGGGATGTAGCTTTTAGGAACCCTTTTTGTCTCACTGTGTCTGTTTAAACTCTTCTCTCACTTCACATGCAGACACCTTATCCCAGAAGGGTAAGAAGATGCCGTAACTGGAGGCATCCATCAGTCACAGGCTTTCAGGCTGTAAAACCAAGTTTGCCAAATTGAGTTTAATCTGAACCATTGGCCTGACAGTATGACATTTGACTTGTCCTGGACTTCTCTGCAACAGCTTTAGGAGCTTCCAGACATGATTCCTGTCTTGATAAAACATTTGTACAAATAACACAAATGTCTTCCACTGCAGGTGAGGAGCATAGCTGTGAGCCACACCTTCAAGATCGACAAGGCCCGTCAAGAGCTGGGTTACTGTCCAAAGCCCTACAGCCTGACGGACTCTGTGGAGCAGTACCTGAAGTCCAGACAGCCTCGCTCCAGCTTGGCTCTTTTCAGCCTCTCCTGGACCTCCCAGCAGCCTCAACACCTCCTGCTGCTGCTGCTGATGGGTCTCAGCCTGCTGCTACTGATGCTATCCTGCATATTCTGTCAGAACTAAACTATACTCACTGGGAAAGTACTGGATGGACAGCTGCACAATAAGCTGTTTCAAATTTGTTTGGAATTTAAATGTTTGATGGTGTATTCTCACCACATGTGACTTATTAATGAAGCCCATCAGATGCAATAAAATATGCTTCTTGATGTTGGTATATATCTGTCTGATTTCCAAATGATGAAAACTGAATCGTGTGAATGTTATTGATTTATCTACAGATTGAAGTTATGATTTCATTAAAAAAAATCTAACTTTGTACTACAAATATTATAATTTTAAATGATTGTATTTAAAGTACGTTTCCAGGTGTTGTGATAAAGATTTGTTGTGATTTGCACATCTTTAGTTTAATTTATTAGTAATTTTGTACACTTTTAGAAATAAAAGCATTATCAATGAGTAACTACAATAAGTGCATTCATTTTCAAGTTTCACCTTTCCTGTACTTTAATGAAAAGCATAATTTTTAGTTGAAAATCCAGATCTATGAAATTTAAAGTGTAACACAGCCCACTTTGAGTAACATGGTATTTTGCACCTGCAGCATGCAGGCTGCCACTAGAGTGTGCTCTTGCACTGCCAAAGATTTTCCCTGTGGCCTGTAATATTCTGTAGCAGCGAAATGAGCCATACAGGCCTATGTGCATAGTGTGTTCACGTAACTAAGTTTTTAAGTGTTTGCTAACTTATTATGTGCATAATTCGGAGTCTATCAATAAAATGAAAAGATTATGGCAGCGGTGGGATTCGAACCCACGCCATCGAAATGACTGGAGCCTAAATCCAGCGCCTTAGACCACTCGGCCACGCTACCTCTACTCGGCTCCATTACAATGTACAATTAAATAACCAAAGTATTTACTAGTTATACGAAATTCTATAGATAATTAAATAGCTACTTCCCAAGTAAGTACCCAAAATCGATATTTAATGTAACAAACTAATGCTAAATATTGTTCCTGAAAAATGTCGCTGTTCATGTAGGCTATAATTTGGGATATAAAATAGTGATTTGAGGCAAGCCAGTAATTTTGATTTTTGAAAACATGAGGGTGCACTGCAGAGACAGCCACTGCTTGTGAAATTGTGGTCTGGCCAGTCTATGGGTCTGGTAGACTTCCACCATGAGCAGAGAAAGAGAGAGAGAGAGAGAGAGAGAGAGAGAGAGAGAGAGAGAGAGAGAGAGAGAGAGAGAGAGAGAGAGAGAGAGCGAGAGAGAGAGAGAGTAAAATGGTATCACATTCATGCATGCCATAGTGGTGTCACCGTCACATTTACTCTCACCACCTCCCATAAATTTGTCAGAGCATCTTTTATGTAGCGTACCCCTCAAATGCCCTTATTGGAGAAGGATCTGTAGGTAACGTTACTCTTACAGCAAGTTTGTAATTGTTGATATGTAACTACTACTGCTGCTATAGTTTATTTTCTGCGTCCGTTTAGGCTACTGCTAACCAAGCTAGCTACTCTACTAGCTAACTGTGTGAGGCGTTATTTTACTGTTGGACTGAGTCTTTTTACTTTTGTTCTTGTGGACTCTATGTGTATGTCTATTAAATGAAATAGTGCGTTAATTACTTCCAGTGGTGACTTAATCTTTCACTGCTGAAACGTTGCTAATTGCTGCCATGAGAGACAATGTAACTAATTTGACAGCTAATCTATCCTTTTGTAAATGTAGTTTCCTACAGATTTATTTTTACATTATGTTTGGTCTAACTCCTGTGACAGACCTTTGCTGATTGCTATGCTAATGCTTCGTAAGATTTATGCCTGTATGCTTATATAATGGTCTTGCCAAGACATGTCCCCTTTAGGCAAACTGGTATGCAATCCCCTTGTTTGGAGGTTTATTGGATTTGAAAGAAGGGTGGGTTATGCAAAATGTAATTATGAAAAGACACAAAGCCCCATTAATTGTTTGATAGGCCATAGAGTACACTGGGGGATGGAGGTCTTGAAAAATGAGGAGTCCTCTGGGTTCTGTGGGAAAGAAAATGCTTCACTGCTGTTATGGTACGGTGGCCCTGAAGTGCAAATCACAACAGCAATTAGAAAAACGCAACAACAAATCATAAAACACAACGGCAAAAATTAAAACACGACACCAAATATGAAAACACAACAGCAAATCTGAAAACACGACAGCAAATAGGAAAACAAAACGGCAAATAGGAAAACACGACAGCAAATAGGAAAACACGACAGCAAATAGGAAAACAAAACGGACGGACAGTGTGTCTGTCCAATCAGGAGGGTCCGTCCTCTGCTAGATAGGCCCTACCTTTTCTGGTAGAAGTTAATGCTGTTGTGTTTTGTGATTTGTTGAAGTGTTTTCATGTTTGTTGTCGTGTTTTCCTATTTGCTGTCGTGTTTTCCTATTTGCTGTCGTGTTTTCCTATTTGCTGTTGTGTTTTCATATTTGCTCTCGTTTTTTTCTATTTGTCGTTTTGTTTTCCTATTTGCTGTTGTGTTTTCCTATTTGCCGTTTTGTTTTCCTATTTGCTGTCGTGTTTTCCTATTTGCCGTTGTGTTTTATGATTTGTTGAAGTGTTTTCATATTTGCCGTTTTGTTTTCCTATTTGCCGTTGTGTTTTATGATTTGTTGTTGCGTTTTTCTTATTGCTGTTGTGATTTGCACTTCAGGGCCACCACAGTTATGTGTTCTTTATTTGTTTTTACAACACACTGCAGGGAGGACAGGCTAAAACATCTCAAATCACCACAAACAAATGATGTAGTGATGCTATCTCACTTGCTACAGTGTCCACAATTCAGCTTTTATTGTAGATGCATGCACTGATGATGTCAGAGTTCGGACATGAAGAAAACTTAACAGGCTCTTGCATCAATGTTTTTAATACTTAGAAGAGTTTCACAGCTTCAAAACAGCATATTGTTAAATGCCATACTAATTTATATTGTATTTAAGTACATCAGCATTGTCCATTAAGCATCTTCTTTGACATGAGCATCACATCACATGGAAAGTGAAAGTAAATTGACAACCTCATAACTCAAACCTAAAAATTTAACTTTTTATTGACGTCTTTCCATTGTTTATGGTAACCTGAGCAACACAATTCAGTTCTATATTAAGAGCATGAAATGTCCAAGTCAGAAGAAATATTACGACAATTTTAAGCAAAGAAGTATATCGAGACAATCTCATCTGCCCAATCTGCTCAGCAAATGTAACCACAAAGAAAATAAATATAATTTAATCTTTACTAAACTTTTTTTTTTTTTAAATAAATAAAAAGTAAAATGTGATTCAGTCATAAAAAGTGCAGAGCTGTTGTGTGTCCTACTGGCATAGAGACAGTCGTCAGAAACTGTGCAGACATGAAAACAGAAAGCACAGACGAGTAACAAGTGTTCCAGTGTCCACTGATATTTCTCTAGTGACACGCCAATGACCCTCAATTGGTGAATTGCCAACCTACAAAACCAACTCACATGAGCTGTTAAGCTAATTATCATAAACTCCTGAGACTTAAGTTATTGTATAGCTACAGTTTTTCATCCTATTACAACAATCCGGTTTGAATAAGTCATGCATAAAAGCTATAACAACTTATATAAACACACAAACAATATTCCATGTGTGCATTTCTCTCCCAAGCACCAATTGATTAAGTGGTCAAAGAATTAACATTACATAAGCACTGATTACTGTAGGTGGACATAATGAAATGTACTGGGGATTACATTTCATGTGACAATGAAATTGATTGATACTTTTTATTAGCTGAGGCTCTGATAGTATATATTATTCTAACTATAAATATCTCCCTATATAATAATTCTTTATCATCTATAGTTTTCTGGTTTATTTTTTTTACAAATTTGCTGTTCAACTTTGGAATGCATTCTTACTTTAAATCACACAGCTGCTTCATGTAACATGTATTATAACACATTTTTGATAAGAATTTAGAATTTATTTTATTTAAACAGGGACAATGAAGTTAACATTAACCTTGTATAAGAACAAGGAGAGATGCATTGTACCAGGTTGTAGCACAAGTGCTATTTTCCGCCCGTAGTCCCTTTTAAGGATGTAATAGTAACAGTGCTGACTAAAAAAATCATAGGTGTGTTAAAAAGGTGTGTTAAAATGATAGGAGATGAAAGGATTGCAGCATGTCAAATATATTGCAATTGCAACCTCTAGATATTTTTGTAGCAAAGCAACCTCCAAGTTTCTCCTGTGTCGCAAATCCCAGGATTATGAATAATACAATCATCTGGCAGAGCCCTGGGCATCACGGTCCTTGACTGGACTTCTGTTGTTGGTGAGGTCCTCTTTGGTCTTTTGGATGCAGGTGAAGATCTCCTTGAAGAGAGCCTTGTATTCGGGCTGCTGGTCTTCAAGAACCACTGTCAGATTAGACAGAACGGCTGAGGACCGGCGGCGGGTCCGGAAGCTCCCAAAGGGACTGGTAGATGTCTGGACGGCTTTATGGCTGGGCCCGTCTGCCTGCTGGCACCGCCGCAGCAGCTCGTCATATTTCACCTAGACAACAAACACATATTTTAAGGAAGTGTATACATTTCCTTTTAACTGCTATGTACAATCTACATTACCAGTCAAGGAAAGCATTTTAGAAAACAATCTGAAGATTGAACTTCTGCAACAAACCTAATTGACAAAGAATAAATACTTTTTTTCTGAATATTTTTCTTGCATAAATTGTACCAGACGTGCTATAAATACGCCACCTGCAGTGCGCTGTACTGTGCGTCCACCTCGTTGAGCAGAGAGATGCCCCTCTGTTTCACCGCTTCCGTTCGCCTTATACACAGCTGCTCGTGACCACGCCGAATCTCGTCTGGGTCCGTCGCTCTCAAAACGCTCTCACTGTTACACCTCTGCCAGATGTATCTTCTCTGCTCCTCATCCTTTCCTACCTTCTCCTCCATCTCATCCTGCCCCGGTCTTTCTTCTGAGGCAAAGAATACTGTTTCAGGCAACTGCAGCTGGTCTGGTCTTCTGACACTGGTGGGAGTGGAGGGGACAAAGAGGCTTAAGTCAAGTTTCAAGTATTTTGAGAAATTACACCTGTTATAGGTCTGTATTTGTGCTGCATATCAAATGTATCACCAAGTGTCAGTCATAAAAACGGAGCCAAAATAATTTGACAATCTGAATTTGTAGTTCGTACTAGGGGTGGGAATCTCTTGGCACCTCACGATTCGATTCGATTCCGATTCAGAGGCCAACGATTCGATTCTAAACCGATTATCAATGCATCTCGATGCAACAATTTTTTAATGTACATTTCCATGCGTGATTTAAAAAAATATACATATAAATCGGAGTTTGCTACTCAGAGTTTGCTAATCACTTCCTAGACAAAGCAGCTAGACAAAGCTTAGATTTTGACATATACAATATTTGTCACACACAAGTTTTAATGAAATGTTTTGTCTACTGAGGTTTTTGTTTGGTAGTCGTTCCATGCTTAAGCCTTAAACATGCTTGTGAAAGTCACCTTCTCTCCCAGTAATCTTCCATGTCAGAGGCTCAGTCATGTTTAAAGGTGGAGAATTGGCTTCTTAGAACAGGAAACATGAGGTGGTCAGATGTAATGTGATAAAGTAGATGAACAGCCTATATGTGTTTTGCCTAATTATTTTATGTATGTCTTAATAGATCATGTGTATATATACAAAAAAATGTTTTTCCTTTTGGCCATTTTTGTGTGTTTTTTTCTGCCTAAACTCTAAGTTGTTGTCCATTATCCCATCCTCTTTCAGTCACTCTGTTTTCTGATTTGTACTTGTCTGGAGACAGTAACTTTTAAATAAAAATCAACACATAAAAAAAAAAAATCTTAAATAAAATAAGAATCAGAATCGATAATCGAATCGTTCTAGAGAGAATCGCGATGCATCTAAGAATCGATTATTTTTACCACCCCTAGTTCGTACTGTATATAAGTCAGGCCTACCTGTTGGCGCAGTCAGCACGCCACAGAAGCCGCAGCTGCTCCACTTCGTCCTCCAGCTCCCTCTGCCTGACTCGGCAGCCAGCCAGCACGGCCAGCTGCTGCTCCAGGTCTATGTTCTCCCTGGATGTCAACTCAATCTCACGCTCTGCAGCCTCCCTGCGGCTCCGCTCCACAGCTATCTGGCTCTCAAGGGTCCAGACGGAGCGCTGGAGAGCCGCGTTCTCCTCCTCTGGGTCTTGGCGTCTGTCTCGGTCATAGAAAGAGCACTGCGGTGACCAGAGTCCATCCACACGCAGACCATTGTGGGCTAGATTCCTGAGCCAGGACAGTGAAATGTCAGTAAGTGTGTAACAAAATAGCACTTTCAGAATAAAACAAACACTGAGATCACAATACATGAATACTGTAGTTGCATTTAAGACTATGTTTAGATGGAAACGATCTGAAGAGAAAATGCAAAAGTGGCATTGCGTTCTCACTTTTTATTCCGCATTTAGACGAGCGTTTTGGGGGGGAAATCTGCGTGCATATGGTGACGCAAAAGTGTGTGAAATTCGATGTAGTATGCACACCAGGCGGCTAGGTGGTAGTGTGAAGCACTGCCACACAACACCACCAAGTCCATGCGCCTGCGTAGAACCTTCCTTCTACTTCTCTCCCTAGTAGCGTGAAACCAAAACATGGCGAAGTGAACAACAAAAGCTGACAATTTTGTCTGGACAGACCAAGAGGTGGAGTTGCATGTTTGTCTGATGATGACCGACACAGTCGACCGTGATAAGCCACAGCACAGCGCCCACGGGAGCACTACCAATATCCTGAGCCTCGCAGCCCTTCAGCCGCTGCTTCACCCTCCTCTGCCCCTGCCTCTCACTCTCTCTCTTTCTCTTCATCCGTAACGTTGTAGCCTACTCTGGCTCAAATGAATAGCCTACATATTGTCATCGAACTATAACAACCTTATCCACATTGTCGAAATCATTTAAATATTGAGCCATTACATTGAAAATCTTTTAGATAACAGGAGCCTATAATTTCTGTAGCCTACTCCGTAACAACAGACTACCTGAACGCCTTTTTCTCGTCTCACGTTCACTCTCCACACCGCTGTCTTCAGACTTTTGCGTTTTTAAGCCCCATAAACGCCATCGCCGTCTAAAAACGAAAGGCACATCTGATAAAATATTTTGTTGTTTTCACCCGCGAGCGTTATCGTGTAAACAGGGCGTCAATGTACAAAGAGGTGTAGCCAAGAGTATAATTTTCACTTTTCAAAATCCTCTTTTTGTCCCCTTTCACAGTTTTAGTTTGATTCACTCACTAAAACCTCTATTAATAGTGTCCAGTAGAGTGATTTTTCAAATCCTTTAATTTATGCTTTTAATGCAGTTAAGGAGAATGCTCTTTGTAAAAAAACAAGGTTACTGTATTGGAGTGGTAAGTGTCAGGTCTCTATCAAGGAAACTAAACGTGATTATAGGGTTAATGCATTTATAATGCAGCAATTTAAACAACAAATTGAATGTTTGGTTATATTCATAATATGCTATGTTAGGCCTCTTACTTCATTGTTTCCACTACTGAAACGAAACCTACGCTTTTAGGTGCTGCCATGACACATTTTCTCTATACATAAACAGGCAAACTTTTTCAGGTTAACAAATGTTTTGTTGACCCTCAAACTAGTACATACTAGTAAAGTACATTAAACAAGTGGCATGACACATGGTGAGCTAAAGCAACAGTTGTGTGTATGTATTAGCCCACTGATGACAATGGAGGAGGATTAACTTCCTCCTCCTTTGGATAAGGAGGTCTGGCCTGGCTCTGGCTGACCTGTAGGTGTCCAGTCAGCATACAAAGGGCTGAGTCAGCAATGCACTGAGGGTAAGAGATGATCACACAACAGACGGGTGCTCTTAATATTCAGATGACCTACACTTAATTTCTTTGGTTTCATGTAAAGGTGCAGGTAGGGCAAACATCTATCCACGTTACCCTGGGTATAACAGATACATTTGTGTCAAAATTCCCATGGTAACTACTGTGACTTTACATAATACTGTCTAGATCTACCACGCATTTTCCTTCTGAAAATAGTTCCCGTGTCTCATCCTTTGGTTCTGCTGTTAGCTAATAGCACCGTACAGCAGAACATGTGCAATGACGCACACACATGAAATACCTGTCATGGTGTAAGTCATACAGCTCTTTGATACAGGACACACTCTGTGCTCCGAGGTTGCGGCGTTGCTCTGCCAGCTCTCTTTTGTTTCGCTCTGCCTGGGCAGTCTTTAGCTCCTCCACTTGAGTCTGCAGGTCCTCCATGTAGGTCTGAAGCCCTTCAATGGTCTCTGTTAGACTGAAGGGGAAAGAGGAGAAAGAAGAATGTGGCAGTGAGGTTCTGCACTTAATAAGATATGTGATATATAATTATGTAAAATATAATTTAAAAGCCAAATTCACTGATAACTGGTAGACAGACCTGTGGATCTTCTGCTGGGCCAGGCGACTGTCCTGAACTAGTCTCTGGTTGCCTTGCTCCAGATCCCTGGCAGCCACATCTAGCTGCTCATACACTTTGGCGTGCTGGTCGTTCATCTGACGCAACAGGTCCACCTGCTTGGTCAGGTACTGGAGAACAAGAGAGGAAAATGACAAAGATTTAGCTTGATTTGAGTTTCCGCTTTACTGTATCTTAAATGAATGACGTGTAAAAATCAATTAGTCTGCAAAGGTCAGGTAAAACTGTTGTGTATTCACCATCATCATCGTCTCCAAAGTGAGGGGTGGCTGCTTTTGTCTGTTTGATATAATTGCATACTGAATACTTTTGGGTTTTGAACTGTTGGATGGACAAAATAAGACATTTGAAGATGTTACATTGGGCCCTGGAAAATTGTGTCAGACATTTTTGTATTTTATTTGAACTTATAATGATAGTAATTGTTAGTTGTAGTGCTAAACACGTGTATATAGATTTAATTTCTTGATTCAGATTCATAGGAGAAATACAAACAAAGAGTATAAAGTTCCTATGACACATTATTATCAGGCACTTGATTCTCACACATCAAAAGATCGAAATGCTGAGCAGTAACACCAAGGCCACGCAGGAGGTATTTAAAATCTTCTTTCAAACCGACCCATAGAAAAGAAAGAGAGGCGGTAGCAAGTTATACACCCTTTTACATTTGGTTTTATATCCCAGGCCAATGCATTTTATTACCAAACAGACAAAGGCTTCTTCAGAAGCAAAGAGCTGCCTATTGAGGGCCTTTAAAGGACTCTTAACATGGTGACAGGGAAATGTGTGAGCTATATTGCATGGTGGACAAGAATGCACTCATTGTCTACAAAGATGTTTCTGCAATAGCCCTCTATCTTCTTTCAAATGATTTACTTTTCTCTGATAAAAATTGATGCAACCACTTGTCAAGTGCTGTATCACACACGCATGCACACACACTTGCACGCACGCACGCACACACACGCACAAACAGCTTTAAGACTGTCTTTACTGTAGTGGGTAGGACCAGTGGCAGACACTGCATGAGGATGAGGGTAAGAGAGACGAATGGGGATTACCATATCAAGCTCAATAAATCCTCAAGCCACCGGCTCCTCTAACTGCCGTAAACAAATTAAGGCTCTTATCTTTGTTGGCCTGCAGAATGCCATGTCCTCAAATTCAAATACATCAACACTGGCTGCATATGACTAAAAACCAAATGTCTGAGCACTGAAACATAAGGTGTAATTGATTTTATTTATAAACTTTACCTGAAAAGCAAAATCTATGCTCTAATGTAATAAGGTAGGCTGACACAACTGTAAGAGTTTGATCTAGTATTGATTAAAGTAATATGTGAATAACATTTTGTGGAATAAGAGCAAAAGCTAAATCTTAATTAAGATCTTGGTTACTTGAACAATGTCCAAGTAAAAGGTGGAATTAGCTGGTGAAAGTGTATCTATAATTAGATAGACGAACATCCTGCCAAGAGGCCGCACCAAAGGCTCTCTAGGTCCGTCTTGTCAGGATTAGCTTTTACTCCATCCTATTTAAAGTTGAGACAAATTCACAATGACACCTCCCTTGCAGTGAAAGAGCTTTTCAGATCTCTCAACGTGGACTTCCATAGGAGGATATCCTGTATAAAAACATGCTTTGCATTGTGAAATGGATATGCCTTGCTCACACACTGACACTGTTGGGAGCCTCAAGATAAGTTCCTTCCTAACATTTATCACCTCTATCTCTTGCAGCTGTTCCTGGTTGGTGGAGTACATCTGCTGCAGGGCCTGCTCCAGCTCATGGTTCCTGTCGAGGAGGGTTTTCCCAAGCTCCGCTGCCAAATGGAGATCTGTCAAAACACAGGAAAACATGTAAACACACAAGACACACGACCGTTTCAATGCCCAAACACAGGCAATGGATAGAACTAGACGTGTGTAAAGGGTATACACACACACACACACACACACACACACACACACACACACACACACACACAATTGTCTCACAAATCTGCCACTGGTGAATCACGGAGGAATCTAAGGCATGTCTTGGAATCTCCGTGCAACCCTTCTCCCACTAAATTCTCTTAAAAACTGGATCTTGTCCAGCAACAGTGTTGACTAGTCCTATGAAGTACAGTGAAACGTGTTACGTGGAACTGTTTTAATAACAATGCAATGAAACCAAACATGTTTCACGCAAAAAACAGCGTATGCCCATTGTTTTTCATACTCAAACGGGTCACATGGCAACCAAATTTTACAATTTGTGAAGTGATTACAAAGGTCTGGTCAGTCCATACCAGACCTTTGTAATCACTTCACAAATTGTTAGGCTTAACTCTTTAAATTTCTGTGAGTGATTTTTATGTACGGTATGTGAGATATATGTGTGTTTGTTGTGTTATGGTTGTCTAAGGATACCTAAAATTTCCCTCAGGATGAATAAAGTATCTATTTATCTATCAAATAACAACTTTGAGCCCCACTCTAAAGTGCTTAGAGTGGGTGGCAGAGAGAAGGATGCTGCACAAACTGTTACCCTAAATCTACAAACAGTAAATCAGTTATATTCAGCTTCACTGTGGAATGCTACAGGAAGTCTTTCCTTCCTACTGCCATCACTCTGTATAAAAAGCCGCCTCTGTATCCGGACTGTGGCTCTTCTGCCCAAGGAGCCTACTGTAAGATTTTTTTCCTACAACTAGGACAGATTGCTCACTTGGTCATTTACTTGTACATTCATAATTTAAATTAAACCTAATGTTACTTCATTAGGGCTGCAACTCGCAATTCTTTTAATTACTGATTAATTTGCCCCACAGGCCAAAACCCACTTTTCTTTGATATATGCCAAACAGAAAGTATCAAACCTCACACTTATGTTAATCTTTACAATATTGTTCATTGTTCTCTTGCACTTTTTTAAACGTGCCTATATTCATCTCTTTTTCTCATATCCCCATATTATAACCTCTATATACCTCTACCTGTGAGTATATGTAATGTATACATACATACATACATACATTTTTTCATTTAATTCAATTTTAATATACAGTATGCAAACACATCCAAGACATTGTACATTGCATAATATAGTACTAATGGGAACGATAATTGTACTGTATATTCAATACATTTTAGAGTTAGGTTTTAGTTTCGTCCTAGTTATTGCTTATTAATAATGGCAATATTTATTTCTGACTTCCTGTGACTTGCCTGTTGTAACTGCAATTTATCGTGTGCATTAAAGTAATAAAGTACTCCACTACTACTACTACTACTACTACTACTATTATTCGTACTATTTTGCTATATCTTAAACCCACCTCTGTGGACTTGTCAGCAGCACAAACTCAACATGCATTAAAGGCAAGTATATCAGAAAATAACCAACACAGGACGTGTGACAGCCTCAGGAAACCACCCCATGACTAGTGTGATGATTTAGTCACAAGAGTAGTCTACAGACTTCAATCTCATTTCATCTGTGAGCCCATTTCTTTAGGTTAAGTTAGGGCTTGTGTCATGTCGTCAGTGCAGAGAAAACACATGATCACCAACTAACAAGCAACCAATAGTCCCAAGTTTATTTATTAACTTAGCAAACTTATCACAGCGGATGGGATAATAACTCAGTTACATTATGTTGCTGTCTGTATGCAGCTGTCTATGAAGTAATAACCTACAGTCTATGGTAATAACACATCAGCAGCCCACACAGTCAGACAGGGTTTTAGGGTGCGACCACAGAGCCGAGCAGCTCACCGTGTTCAAGGTCCTGCGGGTCGTACCAAGCCTCTCCATTCTTGTCAAACTCTTCCTCCAGAATCATGTCAGTTAACATCTTACAGCCGCGGGGCGAGTGTGTCAGCGGCTCCACCTGAAGGAAGCCTGACACACAGGTGTGTGTGAGCGTGTGTATGTCTAGCAGCTTGAAGTTGTCCGCCGTCCACCACCATGTGTGGAGAAATGTAAACTACATCCTCCCGGTCGGTGTGCGTGAGGCGTTAAGTCTGTTGTCTACAGCAACGTGGCAAATACACCCCAGCATCCAGCAGGTGGCAGATATAACTATGATATGAGAAAAAATTAGCTTTAAAAATATCTTTATTTTAACCAATTATTCAAATTAAATTGTAATACTATTCTCAATATAAGGCAATTTACCGAAAAGACTAACTGTTAAATATGTTTAAAATGTGTTCGATGTTGTCGTAATGTCCTGCTTCCGCAAACAGACATGTTTGTCGACAAATCACGATGCAGCAAATTGGATCAAGAACGCTTCTGACCAATTAGATGTTTGTATGTCATTTAGAAGCCCTGCCCCACTCCACAGGCACAGAAATGAAATTGAGTTGTGTTTTTTTTTTTAAACACAGCGTCAGTAAACATTTAGTAAGTCTGTTTTACGGAAAGTAACATCATTGCATGTGGACAACATGAACATCTGACAACTGGAACCAGAACAAGCTCAGTAACATTACCGAATGCGTTTTTGATCTGGAATATTGACCAACTTCACTATTTTTGCTATTAGCAGTCATTTTTTAGCAATGCTAAATAACAACAGCGTAACATAGTTAGCGACAACACTTCCTCGTTCCAGCTAGCTAGTTAGACAGGTAACTGCGTTAGCTGTCATGGCTGTGGAGGACAAACCTACCTCCGGAAAAATGATCGTAGTCCGACATCTGATAAACTTTGGGCTCAATCCTGCAGCTGTGGCTTATGCCATGACTACACTGGGATCTGCCATGATAAACAACATATTTAGCTTCTACTATGTCAAACTCTTTCTCAATAAGTACAAGATATCAGAGGGAGCATTTCACCAATCACAAGTGAGTATTTTATCTTGACATATTCTGTATTCAAACCATAGACTGTATATATTATTCATATTATACAGTCTATGATTCAAACGCATATGTAACGTATAATAATTAATAGTAAAACACTGCTGTAGTCAAGAGTTAAAGTGACATTTTCCAGTAGCGTTGAGATCGAAAAGTGGCTGATGGTAGGCCACAAAATAATATTATATTTTTATATATATATATATATATATATATATCATCTGCCAAAAACGGATTGCCTTTCAGCAGAGCGGCAGCCTGTTTTCAGCTTTATTGCCCAGTTCTGTTATGGTGGTCATAGCTGGTGCATACTGGTTGTATTGGCCCTTTAAAAGTATTTCAACAGGTAAAACGTATTGGGTGGGCTATAATCTGTCAAATACAACCCTCATTAATGAAATCAAGTCATTTTGAGGCAGAAACAACCTTTAAGGTAGGAGCTGCAATCACTTTTTGGCAGGTGCTTTTTATGGGTTGCATTACCCCCTTTAAAGGTATTTTATCTGGTAAAAAGTACTAGGTGGGCAATCATTTGTCATATATATAAGCCTCATGAATCAAATAAATAAGGCATACATAACCTGTCAGTGACAAGGTAGAAACTGCAATCATTCGGCCAGTGGAAACAGGGTTGGATTTGGTTATAAATCAAGAACACAGAGAGCAGTTTTTGGCGGACCATCACACCTCTGATCGGTTTATGCCCCTGCATACTATCAGCCTTTTCAATCTCAACGTCATTCATTTTTTGGGACACTTTCCTTTGAAAAAGGACTATAACTTATTATTATTATCACTATTGATTAATTATTGCTGTTTACTATTTTTATGGTTGATCACTAATTGTTTAGTCAATAAAATATCTGGCAATAGTGCTTATTACAATTTCCCAGTATGTGGGGAGATGTCTGGTCAACTATCCAAAACCCAAAGATACTCAATTTACAATTATGTTAATTGGAGAAAAGCAGCAAACCCTCACATATGAGAAGTTGGAACAAGCTACAATAACAGTCTGTTGAGCAATACCTAAAACACTTTAATCAATAATCCTATCTCTGCAGGTGGTGTACATGGTGTGGAATGCAATCAATGACCCCCTCTTTGGCTACATGCAAGATAATTCCAGGGTGCCCTGCTGCTCTCAGCGACGTCTCTCCATCCTGTATGGTGCTCCCCTCTACTCGCTGGCCTTTCTTCTAGCCTGGTTCCCATGGCAGACCTACGCCCCTGGTGACTGGTTGAGCGGCTTGCACTTGATGGTGGCGCTGTGTGCTTTTGACGGCATGCTGACTTTTGTGCTGCTGGCACAGTGTGCATTGTTTGCAGAGATTTCCAGCCACCATCAGAGCCGACTAAGACTTGTAAAGTACAGCCAGGTAAGGACTTTGTATACCAAACACTTCTGCCATCTTTTTTCTGAATGCCCCTAAGCCAACATGGTAACTGCCCATCATTTTCATATTCCCTCCCTTTTATTTCTCAGGTAGCTTCTCTCATTGGTTCCTCCAGTGTCCTCTTCTGTGGTGTGCTGACCAGAAACATGGAAGACTTTGCGTCCTTCCAAGCCTTCACAGTGCTGATCGCTATCTTGAGCTGTGGCTGCATGCTCTACACGGGCCTCCACAGTGAGAGCCGCTTTGATAACAAAGGTCCTGATTTAGATGCAGATGATGCTGATGACCAGACATCCCATCAATCAGCATTTTCCTTCTCCATGTTAAAATCTTTGACGTGGCAAATTATGAGCAACAGGGACTTCCAGCTTTTTGTGTTCATGAACTTCTTCCAGGTTTTTATGTTAGCTTTCTTCAATAATTTTACCATGATATTTGCTGAGCATCTGATTCCTCCAGATGTGCTTCCATCACTGGCCAAGAGCATTATGTACGGAGCGGGATTCATCTGTCCACAGGTATTGTCCCTCAGTGGCTTGTGTCCTTTTGTTCTCCCATTATCTCAAACAACCATACTGACTGTTACTTACAACATAGAGCATGAATACAGTGCTTTTTGGCAGCCCGCTCTCAAACTCATTCAGATGTCAGAGCTCTGTAAAAGCACCCAAATGTACCAATGAGAAAATGCTTGATGCACTATTTTATAATATGCTACTTTGTGTTTATGTGTAGTTCCTGAACCCTTGTTTCCATCCCAGCTGTTAGTATTGAGCTGTCAGAGTCAGCTCCACACTCTTGGCTACTACAGGATCATCCTCTTCACCTTCTACACGGAGGCTGCAATGGCAGCTATCATGCTCATACTCGGTCCTCAGCACTACTATATCCTGGCATTTTTCCTCACCGTTAACATGTAAGAGGTTAAATGACTAGTAACTTTCTTTCACTTATTTATATTCACACCATATAACCACTCCACTTTGACTGAATTATACCTTCACTCTCTATCTTCTATGAAGGATCATAATCCAAGCAGCCTTCAGTCTTTTTGGCTTGCCTTTGGCTGACATCATTGACACAGACTTGCAGAAGTACAAGCGCAGGTAAAACAAATATGATTAGCAGCATATTTCCACAAACTCAGTCATTCCTCACATACAAATATACAGCACTTCTCCATCGGAAAAAGAACATCAATGCCAAATATACAGATGTATCTAACGAAGTTGTGTTTTTATTAATTTATAATCAAACATATTGCTGTTATTTGACAGGTGATATAGTATTTGAACCTGTTTTCTCCTCCCCCTACCCCTTCTGCAGTTCCCCTCTTTCGTCCATGGTGTTTGGGACGAATGCACTGTTCACTAAGCCGGCTCAGTCGCTGGCACCTATGATAGTTCTCAATATCCTCAACCAGTTTGGATATGAACAGCTGAAAGACGCAGGAAGGGATTCAAATCCAAGGTACAGTGTTTCTTGCTTTTTCTCGAATTAAAGGTCAAAACTTGATGTTGGGATTTAATGTAAGATTGGTATGAATAATTCATTGATCAGTATAATCGGCAACTATTAAAATCCAAGACACAATAGTTTTAATTCAATATCAAGCAATTTTTGTTTTCTGCCCTATATATGAAAAGTAAACACTGCAATCTGAGGGAAAATAATAATATTATAAGAGGTCCAGCTACAGACAATTTATGTAGATAAGCATTTGTATTGAAGTAGATGCAAAATGCCATAGTGATGACTTTAGCTTTAACAGCAGCAAAGTTGAATGCTTACACAGAAATCCCCTAAAAGCTCAGAAACCTTTAAGTAACAACCGTGTTCCTTTATCCCCACCAAGTTTATCATCAACTAAATACATTCACAATGTATTCACAATTCACAATCACTGCTTAAGAGTGATATAGATATAGAGTAATATAATTTCATGAATGCAGAGCCAATTAAATATTTGCTTTTGGAGTCAGATAGTTGCCATGCAGTATATGTTGTGTGTGGGCTGAAGACTTGAATGTGCAATCTGATAAACAATAACAGGCATTTGTTAGAAATGCGTAAAGAAGGTCTGACATTCACTTTGCTTAAAAACATTAAACACTTGTTTTTATTATAAACAATCTGCCTAACGTGCTCAGGTTGTTACATTTACAGTTGCATATTATTGTCATAACAGTGTGCAGCAAGCGAAATGGTGACACCTAAATCACTGCAGTTAGAAATGAATGCATGTTGTGTCTGTAACAAAATTCCTCCTTGTTTGCAGCGCTTCGGAGAGCCTCCACAGTGTCATGTTCTATTTGGTGTGTGTGGTGCCCATGTGTGTCGCTGGTCTGCAAGCCCTTGCGTGGAGGCCGTTTTCCATGCGCAGCAGTCACACAGTTGACATAAAGTACGTTGACGGCTAACTTCAATATTTTCAGCATTCAAAGTGAGCTGGTTGATATTTCTTCAGCTGGGATTTGGGAAAATTCGTTATTGATTAAGTATGAGATTATGTTAAAAGTAATGTGTAAATATCTTTTTCAAGTCACTGATTGTCACTGTCACTGCCTGAACTGTTGTTTGTTCTTAATGGAGGAACTGTACTTGTAAAATGAATGTAAATGGAAAGGTTGCTACAGAAATTGTTGAGTGGCATCTTGAAACAGTCAACTGGCAGTTGAAATTAGGAGTGGGTGTCTTCCATTAAAAATAAGATCCAATAAAAATAGTGTTAGCAGCTAAATGTTATAGCTCTTGAACCAAGACAGAAGCTGAACATTAAATGGCTACTTACTGTAGACTGACTACCTCTTCTGTAGAAGCACAGTTACACCATATGGAATCAGAAAGCGAGATACAAAAATGTAAAGAGCATTAATTTGGATTTTTTTTTATAATGGACTTTCACATTCCATGGTCGATTTTGGTTAAGGGCATTGTGGTATTGTATGTACTATCAAAAAAGACGTGTATTTTTTTGTCAACATATTCTGTTATATCCATCTGAATTGTGGATAGTAGAGAAAGACTAAAAGCACTGTAAGAACCCTGTTTACACTATATTTTGCTGTTGGGATTTCAGTTTTTTCCCCTGGGCCCCAGGTTGGTTGACAGGCGCCTAATTGAAATCTAATTCCAATCATCATTAAAGTAAATAATAGGCTGAGCTTCGTTTTACCTGAAGAAACAAGGTGAAAAATATCACAAATATTTGATTTGATTTTGATTTCACTTTTATTGTCAAAATGTTTTTCTCAAATGTGTCTTACGTCCCAAGATGTACACTGTTTCACATACATAACAAAACACAACATTTAACCAAACAAAACAAATACGAATAACTGGCTGCAGTGCAGTAAATGCCATCATCTTTATTGTACACATGGGCAAAATTACCAATTGCAGCTTACATTCCAGCCATGCTCCAGAATGCAGTAAATCAAGGTGATGCTTTTACAGCATCTACAACTGTTGGGCCTTTTACAGACACTTTCACTGTGACTTATAACCAGTATTTGAGTAACATTAGAGCTTCAGTGGTTTCAGTCAAAACATGGCTCACACCATTTAAGCTTAAAGGGACTATACTCGATATTCAGAAAACAAATTGGTTTGGGATTGCCTCCACACAGCTCTCAGACTACAAAGAACAGAGAAGGTCAGATTGAAACACACACAGAGGGAGTGTGACTTCCTTCTCTGCTCAGGATGCCATTACTCCACTATATCTTTACATAGCAAATATTTGTTTTTCTGCTATATTAATGTTCTGAATATTGAGTACAGCCCCTTTTTAAATATGGGAGATTGGAGGCAGAAAGGGAAGAATGCACACAGACTCTGAACAAAGGATGTTTAAGTGAATAGTATGAGTCAAAAAAAAGTCATATCACAGCCTATAATGTGTAAAAAAAAAACATGTAAAGATCCACTGTGACTTTATAAAGTAAATTTTAATGTTAACTGGTTGGATTATTTATGTTGGTATTTGCAGTGAACAAATATATATAGAAGTCATTGTACAGAATATGACACAGCAAAATGCCTCACAAACATGTGGTTGTTGAGATATTGCCTTACTGTAAGTTGATGATGATTTTTTTTAGAGCAAACTCTACTCCAGCACCAAAAATACAACCTTCTGCTTTGTTTACCATAAACTTTACTGCATTATATGTAAAGGCATCTGTAATGTGTCTTTTATGTCATTACATTGTTTATAATGATCAACTTATTATGAAATTATATTTGAATGTTACATTTTCTGTTATACTCCAAGGTTTTTGATTACATTTGATTAGTTTGTACACAACTATGCCCAGAATGTTGATACAAGTTTGTGCTTTCCTTATTTGTGGAGAAAAGCGTTAGTCAATAATTAGATAATCTTGATATATTATCAAAATATTATATTGAATCCTCTCAAGGGAATTGACAGTGTCTTCTAACAGTCTTATTTGCTCATTTGTGTTTCCTGAATTATTTGTGCTTCTTTCTACTCTCTATTCCTGAAAGTACAATTCACAAGTTATTTTTTCTATCCTGTAGCTTTCTAATATCCCAAATATATGGAAGAAACGAAATCGGTGGATTAAAATGATGTGACTTGGCTACATTTCTGTATTGGATTGGATTTTCTCTTCTTTTTTTTCTGGGTCAACACTAGTGTGGTTTTACAATCGACATAATGTAGATAAAACTGCAAACACCTGAACAGAGTGCTGTCTGTCTATCACTGCTGAAACTGAAAAACTCAGGCCCTTTGTTGTGGTTGTTATGTCTCACTTCATGAGAAATGGTAAGCAAGCAAATTACTAACTTGCAGTCTTTGATGATGTGCTCATCTCCTCTGTCACATAACAACGTCCACCATCAGGTGTTTCATGGCAGTGGAATTTTTACATTTTGATAGACGTCATCAGTTGAGCTCTTGAACTCTGTGCTTGCAGCCTGCAACAACATTCAATTCTATGTGAAAATGATGTTAAAAATAGATACATGCTGTAACACAAGCTATGCAGAAGTTCCATGCTCACTCAATCTGTCTGACTAAATCTAGCCAGAACATGCTACAACAAGATTTACCTCAGCTTGAGAACGGTTTCTGCCCACAGTTTTTTTGCCTTTGTCCAAGTTCCGTCTGCTGTACATTTCTTGTAGCACGTCATGGAATTGTGCTTTTTTAGTTGGATTATTCTGTTCGGAAAGTTCAGAAGAAATTTGTTATGAAACAGAGCTATTTGGAGATTTCTATTTTATGGGTGTGTTAACAAAAGCCAGTTAGCAAATGCTTTGTCATTTGTGGTGTTGTAAGAGCCTTTTCCTGCCCAGTAATTCACAGAGGCCTTGGTTCCTGTTCCTATTTTTTGCTTCGGTTGGATTTTCCCCATTTAGGAAACATTATCAAACACAAACTGAAACAGACAAACATACACTTATCTACAACCTTGTCAGTTTTGCACTTCTTTCTGCAGATGCTCATATTGCAACCATGCTAGAACAGAGAGGAACAGGTACATTTCACATCAATACATTTTCAGTTTTCAGTCTTGTTTTTATAAACTCTGAAAGATCTTACAATATGCATAACATTTAAAATAAATATGTCGAAGTAATTTACCTTCTTTAGAATAAGTGTCACTACTGCCAAGCTGTAGATGGCCAAGAGGACAAATGATACCCACAGAAGAATGGGCCTCGCCATTGTTTTAATTTGTTCTAAAAAACAAAACAAAAGCTCTGTCCCAATCCATCTCAATCAACACATAAACATATATGCCTCACCTTCAAAATCAGACTCTTACCCCTCACTACAAGAGTTGTACCCAACCCTACATGCTGGGCGCCGGCTGTTGGGGGTCCACTCGATACTGCAGCACAGTAGTAGATCCCACTGTCATTAGCATCAAGTGACTTGATGTTTAAAGATGCTCCGTCCAGGCTGTACTTGAGAGAATTGCTATTCAGGTTGAGATGAAGGTGGAAGTTTTCTTTGAAAATAAACCACTGATAACGCAGGTCTCTGGCTGAACAATGTGAACTGCAATTGACAACAGCAGTTTGTCCTGTTTTCCGCCAGATCATCTTGTTAGGCTGTAATAAGCAGCTCTCTTCTTTTTTCATACTCTCTGGAATGGATAAACAGAGAAATTGAATGGATAGCCTATAACATTCAGTAGCCCAAAAAGCATCAGAAAACACCCTGAGCTACTGTTGAACAGAAGCTACTATGGATAATTTATATTTCATAAGTGGAAAAATTAATTCCCTGAAAATCTTATTCCTTAAATAACTAATTTATATAATGCTAACAAAGACATATTACCTGTTACTGGAAGGTAGGTGAGCAGAAGAGAAAACCAAAACAACCGATCCATGTCTGAGGCTTGACAGCTTGTGAATGATCTCGTTATTCCTCACATGAGGCTTTCTAAATGGGTGACAACACGGGAAGTGGGTATATTGCACTTCCTCAACACTTAGTTCCTTCTTATTTTCCTGTCTTTCGCAGCTGAATGGTAACACTGGATTTTTACAAACATGACAACATGAAAACAATGGCATTTATAATATCAAGTGCAAATAGATTTAACACTGAATACTGAAAGATTGTGTGTCATTATAAAGGGAAACCACAAGTAGCCTCATCTGCCTGTTTATGCCTTATATGAACCACATTTTCTGTATGATGTGTACCAGGGGCGATTCTAAAGGTCGTGACACACCAACCAGACGGCCGACCCTCGGCAGAAAAGGCAGTTGGACTGATCAGTCTCCCCGAGTTGGTCAAAAAAGTGCCTCGGAACACATACGTCTCCATAACGTATAACGTATAGCAGGCGGCGCTAATCTGTATTGTTGCCCAAAAATGAAAACTGGCAGCTGATTGGACGAACATGTCACGTGGGTCTGGTTTCTCCGGAAATTCAAAGACAGACTGTCATGGCGGCTTGTTCAGAATACGATCTCATATTGTACTAAAATAGATCACCGAAATGTGTTTCTGAAAACATTTTAAGCGAGAAATAGGCCATGCAGTTGCTGAATCTGTCTTCATTTCAGATCGACAAAGGTCAGTTTAAAAGATTTTCGTCAGATTTTGAGAGACTCTAGTCACGCTCATCCCGCTCCTCGTTTCCAGGTTAGCACTCAATCAGATGGGTCATTTGAGTCCGACTGCCGGCAGTGCCCGCCTTCCGATTCAACGTGAAATCGGCCAAAATGAAGGCCGACGGCCCCTCGGACGGATGACGGCACGGAACACACCGAACAGACTCAAGTCACTGACCTCGCCAGACTGTCCAACGGCCGATTATCGGCTTGGTGTGTCTCGGGCTTAAGATCAGACCTTTAGGGGGGCTCAGCCACTATTAACACTATGATGGAACTAAACCTGACACTTTATAAGTCACAGTAATAACGACCAATTTGACACAATGTTCTAACATTCAGCAATTTTTGTTGCTTACGTTTCAATTTGGGTTCTAATCTGCGCCATGAAATTACCAACTTCTTCTCTGGGGACTACGAACGTTAAACTTCACATCCGCATTCCTGCTCTCCCTCTGACAGATTAGATAGAGACTCAGCCAAAGGCGGGAGTCTGGCACAACCACCTCCGATTAGCCAAAACTATGTTTCTGTTAACCCTTTCCTTGACGGGGTTACAGGTACATAGCATTGGCGAGAGCAACACAGGATATTAAACCTGTTTCAAGCCCTCTGAACCTGTAATTGTTTGTCCTCTGTCACTAACAGACAAGTTAGCAAACTCTTAACTTGAAGCACTTTTTTTTTATTATTATAATTTTTAGGGGGGCTGAGATGAAATTGAGGGGGTCTTGAGCCCCCCTAAAAAGGGTCTAAAATCGCCAATGACGTGTACTATCATCTCCGTGCATTGACAATATTGGCGCAATCTAGGAAAGAAGGATTACACCTTCATCATTCTAATTGGTTTGTGTAGTTTGATGACCTCACAAAATCTCAGTGTATTTTATTTGAACTGAAGTCTTAACAGCCGGAATACATGAAAACATCTTCGGTTTAAGGTCATACAACCTTTTTTTACATTCAAGTGACCTCACTGCAGCACAAATATTCTAATAGCCCAGTTTTTCCTGAAAAAAAATGTTCATAAATTGACTGTAGACAAAAGGGTTGATGTTTTACAAGCTTTTTTAGAAAATAAAACCAGACGGACAATGAACTGTAAAAATAACCTTAGGGCTGGTAGGGTTAAGTACAATTATGAGATACTTGTAAATTATATTTTACTGTACTTTAAACTTCTAATCCACTACATTTCAGAGGAGAATAATGTGGGCTACTTTTTACTCCATCATGTTTATTTGACAGTTTTCATTCTTAGCTACTTTAGGCTATATTCATATGTTACATACAAAAACAATGATGATTATATGGTTGTTATAAAATATGGAGAATTGTCTCAGATTTCACCACCCAACAGTATACAATTGCTAGAATTATTAGCTCCACCTCGACGACCTCGGACCAATGTTTACATGTTAATGCATCGCTAATAACAACCCGAATAATGTATAATTATAATAATCATCTATCCCATTACACTAGGCCATTTTATGCAGTGCTGATAGTTAAATACTGCTAAAGCACTGGTCCCACCCATAGGTCCCACCCAATGTCCCTCCTCATTTGCAAAGTTTTTACTCCCTTTCGTCCAGCTCGTTGGATCTTCTTGTACTGTCAGTCAGATTTTGGTCCAATCCAATTGTCTCTGTGTGTTTTCTCACGCCCCCTTCCACGTCGACCTGCACTCTCGCCATATTTCCAATCCCGTGAAGCCTGCAGCCCGGTTTGCTGCTAAATTGAAGAGGGGAATATTTAACATAAGACAGCAGTAGGTGTGAAACGATTTACATCACCGTTAGCTTCCTGGCTAGTGTCTGTTAATTCATTCTGCAACAATGAACGTCTTCAGACTGACAGGGGACCTTTCTCATCTGGCTGCTATCATCATCCTGCTACTCAAAATATGGAAAAGCAGGTCATGTGCAGGTGAGCCAAAGCTATATATTTCTATTACACATGTTACAATATTGTTTTTCGAACGTCACCGATTAACTTTGCCTTTCTTTAAATTGCTAAAATCGTTTTAGCTTAGTTTCCAAGCTAGCTAACGATAGCTACATCCTAACGTTTCCCACCCATTCATTTGAGTCTAGGCTAATACCGTTAGCTGATAACAAATGGAAACGGCTGTCTCCACCTCCATCACTTCAAGTAGCAGTCTAACGTTACTACTATATCTAACGTTACTGAAAATATATAGTTAACGTTACCTATTTAAAGTTAGAGGCAATAACGTCCCAATGTAGCACAGCATCAGATAACGTAACTTTGTTGGGATTGCCAATGTGAGTTAAACTTAGTTGTAACATGTTAGCTAAACTACGTTACGGATTGAAGTAGTCACTTGGGTCATTGCTGCTTAGTAGATGAATGAGCAAATAAATACAAAGTTATTCAGATTTTTTGCAGTGTATTTTTTCCTTCAGGTTCACCGGTTGGTTTTGTCTTCTCTACACATAACTCATCCATTCACTCCTGCTCTCTTAATTTGAAGTTTGGTGCTCGATTTTTTTGGTCTGGCTTCTGACGTGGCGTTCTAGAATGCGCTGCGGTAGTAGCTAACCTGCTAAAGTGTTACTTTTTATTTTACCTTTACCATGCTTAATTCCTCTAGCTCTTATAACACGTGTTATGTATTGATGCTAAACCACACCTTGAACCACAGAGATAAGAGTAATTTCTGGTGTGCAGTCAAGAGGAAACAGATGTGGATGGATACTACTTTGGTTATGAGGAGAAGTGCTGGGATTGGTAAAAGTTAATTGAGGTTACAATTAAGAGCTGATAGTGTTTCTCTATTGTTTGAGGCTAACATGGTTAGATATAACATAGTTGTATCTACATCAAAGTTATACAGTGAATTTAAAATGTTTATTACAGAGAGTTATGTTAGAAAATCCATTAATCCATAATCTGTAAACTTTATAGCCTAAAATCACAACTCATACATTTTACTTTAATGGGATTTTATTTTTTATTTTTATTTACAAAAAGCGTAGTCTTACACAACAGACATACGTGCAATAGATGTTGTCTATAGTGGACAGAAATAACAACAGTACAATTACACAATTGAGAGCAAGAATGACAATATTAGGTAATGTGGTGCACAGATACATTAAGAATATGATCAGAGAAAATATTGATCAACGTCAGAGTGCTGCCAAGCACTGGTAGGACCCCAAAACCTTCTCTGTACCATTAAGACCTGGAAAAAGGACAGACTATACAAACACTGCAGGGGCAAAACTCCAGGATACCATTCACATAGAGGGAAGAATAATCGAGACAGAGATGCTAAGAGAGGAGGAATCAGTTATTGCAGATAACAGATGATGTGAAAAAGGGTATAAGCAAAGATTGAGAAAACACTAGATCAGTCTCCTGGAGGACCAGGACCCGCTTATACTTTCCGGGGGGCCTCTAGCCTCCGCACCTCGTCTGGCTATCAATGGGCTGACATACAGACAAGCAACAGTTCACTCAGACTAAAAGTCACTCCTACAGTGGCTTGCATAAGTTTACACACCCATGTTAAAGTTTACTAAATAGAGGAATTAAAAAAAAACCCATCTTTTGGAAATTGATCTTAATGCCTTAATTAAAAAAAAATGTGGAAAAATCCAACCTTTAAGGACACCAATTCTCTTTGTGAATGAATAATATATCGTAAATAAATAAATGTTCTTCCTTAAAATACAGGGGGCATAAATATACACACCCATATGTTAAATTCCCATAGAGGCAGTCAGATTTTTATTTTTAAAGGCCAGTTATTTCATGGATCCAGGATACTATGCATCCTGATAAAGTTCCATAGGCCAAGGGAACTTTATCAGGATGCATAGTATGTTATGCCCCCCTGTAATTTAAGGAAGAACATGCATTCATTTATTTACAATACATTATTCATTCACAAAGAAAATTGCTGTCCTTAAAGGTTGGAAAAGTTTTTTAATTAAGGCATTAAGATCAATTTCCAAAAGATGTTTTTTTATTCCTCTTTTTAGTCAACTTTAGCATGGGTGTGTAAACCTATGCAAGCCACTGTAACCTGCATTGCTGTGGGAGGAAACGGTAGCACCTGTAGGAAACCCACACAGACCCAAAGAATATACAACTCCATACAGAAAATCTGCTAGATTCAAACCAATAACCTCACTGCTGCCCAGTGTGGATCTGTATGCATCTTAAAGGGGTAGTTAAGATTTTTTGAAGTGGGGTTGTATGAGGTATTTTTCCATAGTTAGTGTATACCTACAGTAGATTGCGGCCCCCTTGGTTTGGAAAAGAAGGCAGGAGTACTGGCACAGAAGCTAAGCAATGTACTGCTGTGGACCGTGCCAAATGTATTTTAGGGGGGGGGGAAAACATCTAAAAAAATCATTACATTATATTCAGAGTATTTTCACTGCTTTCCCTTGCCATCCAACAGCCATTTCTGACAGGAAACTGAAGCAGTTTTCTATGCTTTCTTCAAAGCCAGCCGACTCCCTTGACAAATAGTCACTTTACCTTGCAGAACACGGGAGTTGTTGGTCTACTGCTGCCTCGATCAGTTAGTTTGTTTGCAGCAAGGGCTGTCTGACGGCAAGGTAAAACGGCAAAAATATTCTAAATATACCGTACATTTAAACTGAAAATGTTTTCTTCTCCAAACTGGGGGCGTGCTGACCGCCTTCTACTGTAGATCATACACTGACTAAGAATAAGTACCTCATACAACCCCACTTCAAACATCCAAACTATCCCTTTAAAGCATCTTAAGCTTATTTGCAAGTTAAAATCGTAATGTTCAGGCATGGTAAAGGTCAGGGAAAGATGTGTGAGGGATGTTCATCTCTGCCTGTAATTGTCCTTGGAACCAACATAATGTTGTAAGAGACTCTGTTGTGACTGTGATCAGGGAGAGGTCCATACAGACCCAGAGAGAAACCTGTACACACACTTCTTGTCTTCTCATGATGCCCTATGTTTGATGTACTGTGTGAGTTCAAGAACAAAAGTCCATGCACTTGAGTTGCTCTTGTGCCTACCAACCTGAGAGGTTATCAGTTTGTGCATTTTCACTAAGATAGCATTAGTTAATTAAGATTGACTGTAATACCGGACACTATACATGCAATTTCGTTATGCCAATAAACTGGGTTTTCGCTGTGTCTTAAAAAGTCTTAAATTTCAAAATCAAAATGTAAGGCCTTAAGAAGTCTTAAGGCGTTTTCACACCTGAAAGTCTGAACCAAGGTCCGGACCAAGGTTCATGTTTTTGTTTCATTGTATACATTTGATCCGGAACGTTTTGGTTTCACACTGCAGTTATGCAAGTGCACTAAAGATCTATACGTGACAAAACTACGTCCTGTCGTCATCACATATGTGCGCTGCGTCTCCCGACAGTTGTAACTGATTGGTTTGTAGACGGGCTTCCCCGTCCTCTCGTATCCTCTCTCTGTCAGACTTTTTGACGGCTCTTTTTGTTTTGTTGTGTTGTTGAGAAGCAAGACACGGGAACTTTACTTGGGGTTTGAGGAGCTGCAGCATTAATTCACATACAAACTGAAACCTATGCTGTATATTTACTACCACTTCACAAGTAAACTGCTGATTTATTCTCTTCTCTGATAGCCGACAGCTGTCTGCTCTGAGCACATTCAGTCTCTCTCTCACATACACGTAAGCACTGAGTTATTCTTTAAGGAGCTTCCCCGGTCTTATAAAATGATGATAGCCTGCCAGAGCTTCCTGTAATTGGTCCGAAAGTCCGTATCATCCAAAAAGTGTTTTCATACTGCAAACGAACCGAACCATGGTTCAGTTTGGTCCGGACCGAGACCACCTCCTTTAATCGGACCAAAATTTGGTCTTTTGAACCGGACCGTGGTCCGAGGAACCTTTTCTCACCTGCAATTTTGGTTCGGACCAAATGAGGTAGGTGTGAAAACGCCCTTAAACTCAACCTTACTCTGGGTCCTCCACAGGGTGACTAGAAACCAGCCCTATAATGCGAATGAGGAAATCAGAGAATTGTTTCAGATGATGTTTCCTGACTCTGACATCTGCCGTTTTTTATTTTTGTTTTTAATGTCGTGATATAGGTCTTAAATTTCATTCATAATGGTCTTAGAAAGTCTTAAATTTGACTTGGTGAAACCTGCAGAAACCCTGAATGAAACAAGTCCAAAAGGACTGATATTGCTGATTTTCCAGATAAATATTCATCATGTTTCCAGTAGATGTCACCGTTCAACAAGGAAAAGCATTTGATTCATACTCTATCCAAACTACATAAATGTTAAATGTGCTTGATACATCTGTTAAAGGTATCTCTGGAAAGAGCCAAATCCTGTTTGCTGTAGTGTTCACCACTCGCTACTTGGATCTGCTCACCTCCTTTATCTCCCTCTATAACACAAGCATGAAGGTAAGACACCAGTCACGTCCAAGCTCTGACCAGCAGCCTTTCATACAAGTCCCATATTTCTCCCCAGTACCTTTTTTAATGACAGTCCGTTCTGCGTTGTTTACCAGTTGATCTACATCGGCTGTGCGTACGCCACAGTCTACCTGATCTATGTGAAGTTCAGGGCAACCTACGATGGCAACCATGACAGTTTCAGAGTGGAGTTCCTGGTTGTTCCCGTCGGGGGTCTTGCTGTTCTCATCAACCACAACTTCTCTCTCATGGAGGTGGGTTCGACCTTCTGTATTGTTGTCAAAGCGGGACATGATTCATCGGAAAAGGAGCTGAGCACTAAGAGCATCCTGCTATAAACATCACATCACGTTTACTGTAGTATGAATGAGCATCTACATTTTTGTACATCCTGCACTAACCATACAGCCTTTTTTTTTTCCTTCTTAATGTTAAATAGTTATATGTATGTATGTGTTTTTTGTTTCTGTATTTATTTCTTGTTTGTTTATTTTATAATATTGGTTTTATGTATGCACCATCAACCAAAGCAAATTCCTAGTAAGTGCTACTTACCTGGCAATAAATCTATTTCTGATTCTGATACTCCTTTTCCCAAAAAATATTTGTAATCCTGCACATTTAAATGTATCTGTCTCCAGATCCTGTGGACGTTCTCCATCTACCTGGAGTCGGTGGCGATCCTGCCTCAGCTCTTCATGATCAGCAAGACTGGCGAGGCAGAGACGATCACCACCCACTACCTGTTCTGCCTGGGCCTGTATCGGGCCCTCTATCTTCTCAACTGGATCTGGCGTTATTACTTTGAAGGCTTCTTAGACATGATCGCTATCTTTGCCGGATTGGTCCAGACTGTCCTCTACTGTGACTTCTTCTACCTTTATGTCACCAAAGGTGGGTTACCTAGTGGTATCATCCAGTGTGGCGTTAGACAGATCAAAACTAATAAAATAACAGAGTATACTTATATGTATGCTGTAAGAGTTATTGGTTATCATTCCTCCAGTCCACACTGACCCTGAAGTGATCCTTTCTGAAAGTAACCTCAATGTAGGAGATACATAGTCCCTGTTCCCTGTAAAACCTCATTCTAAAGTTCAGTTGAAGCTAATATGAGGCTTAAGCAATCTGAATTCATCAATCAAGTGATCTTTTTAGTACAAAAGCCCTCTTTGTATTACTGTCCACAGTTGCTCAACAATGAAACACTGTCCCAGGAAACACACAAAGTTTTTTATTTTGTGCTAAAAAGACAAGTCAATTTAGAAATGCACACTTAATTTGGCTAACCCAGACTGCTGAAGCCGCATATTAGCATCGGTTGAACTTCAGAATTAATTTTTCCCATGAAACCATGACTGTGGATATTTCGCATTAGAAAGAAATTGCTTGTGAGTAAAGTCAAGACCTTTCCTTCACTATTAATAATCTTCAAACACATCATAGTGCTTCCAAAACTTTACACTAGTGCACTGTTTGTCTAGAAACAATAACAATGTAGAAAATCTTGGACATCACAGTTTGTCAGTTACTTGAGCCAGTTTTTTCTATACAGTAACTTCAATACAGTAGTTTTCTTGGGGCCAACATCTAGTCGAGGAAATGTTTTTGTAGAGGGGAGACCAATCGTTTTATTCAGAAACCATAATTCCTGCGTTCGGGCCTTGGGCGTCATCAGTGACGTCATTGGTCAAAATCGATGCATACCTCGGTACACGCTTCACTGAAAACTTCCTGGAATGCTTGACATGCTCCGAAGCCTCGGCACAGCACATAACATCACAACTTGTTGCCAGTGTCCCCCGCACAAACTTTTCCAGGAATGTTTTTTGGAACACATTGATTTGCCTTTCCACCGCACAAAGTAGAGTCTTAGGTTCAGTTTCTCTTTTGCCCAAAAAGTCTTTGGGTAGTATTTTCTAAAGGCCCAGAAAAGACCGAAAGAAAGTTATGTTGCCGTTCATTTTTATGTTGTAAAGCAGAAATAAATATGCGTAAAACACTCAGCAGATTGTCTATTTCGGAGGCAGACATAATGGAGTTTTCGGTCTCCTTTTTCACCACTGCGTGTCCATCTTGCAGCCATTCAAACATGATGGTAAATTACGAAGAACAACACGTCTGTGTTATTTCTTATGTGTGAAAATTGTGTCTCAAGCAAGCTGTTTATAACAAAAATTCTCTCATTGGTCTAAATGGCCTAATCTTCACGGTTTAGTTCCTGTGTTTAATTGAAAAGGGCTTTGGTTCACACCACCGGATCATGCTTCTGAGCACAAATTACAGAATTCCACTTTCAAAGCTCCTTAAAAAATTGGAAACTCTGACACTTAAACAATCAAAGCAAAGAGGTGTAAATAATGTATGGCAAAATGAACATGTACCGGCCTAGTAATGGTTTCTGTCTATCTTTCTAACTCACCCCTCAGTGTTGAAAGGCAAGAAGCTGAGCCTGCCAGCGTAAAACCTACAGAAGGAGATGGAGACTCCCAGCAGACTCAGGGTGGTGGGGAGATCACATGATGTAATCTCGTGACCTACAGCAAAAGATGCCTGAGGCAGAGCGCCAACTATCTGGGGGGGGAACACTAGTCTTCTTGATGATTGCTGATGGACAACTGGTAAATGCCAACAAACACCAGAGCTGAACAAAAATCATACTAGGTCAACCTTTGGATTTCTGTGTTCAGCATCTTGCCTTAAACTTCTTTTCATTGCTGTTCAAATAAGAGAAAAGGCTTTTTTTTTTTTCTACATGTGAGGTGTATACGCTTGTTTTTTTATTTTTTTTATAATGTCACAAATCGGGTCGACTCCGAGAAGTACCTTGTTGGTAACTTGGTAATGAATACACAATGTACAGTCTTGAGTGAGACTAAAGAGGTAATGTATCTGAGTGCCTGATGAGGATTATGTCCACTTTGGCACAGTTTTTCTTTTCTCACTTTTGGATTTTCTTTTTGTCTGCCTATACTGTAATACATGTACCTTCTCATGGAAATATTTAAAGATGCCAACAGCAACAGTTTCACTCCAACACACACATGCGTTTTGTAAAACATTTTAACTTCTATAAATCTGACAATTTTGTAAGCAGAACTCATGAGAGGATTTTTAGTTTCACCTTAGGTTTAAGAAGTAACCCATGAAATAAATTGAATTCCAGCAATCTTTTGGACATACATGTCAGCATTTTCAAATGGTGGCTATCTCATTTATAATTAAACCTTTTCATGTGTTTATTGAATTTCTTTTCCTTCAGCTTACTGTATTGAAGAAAAAAATACATAAATTGTTCTACAGCTTAAAATAGATTTCACACAATCTTTTAACAATGCTACATCACATTTGGGATGTAGATGGAGCACAAACTTTGTTTCTGCCAGCATTGCACCCCAATAACAAACTCATGAACACCTTCAAACAGTGACTTGTCGGTTATCTCAAGGTAGAAATCTATGATGTCATAAGTAAAGCAATAAGGAATGACTGAATAGGGATATTTGGCATGAGATCCTATAGCACTTTGACTAGTTGTGACATTTCACTTGTTAACTGTATAGCTGGAGTGTCAACAGTTCAACAGATTTGACATGGTGCTGATCGATTATTGAGTAGAGGTGATCAAGGTGTTCAATGGGTGCATTTTATTAAATTTACAGGCCTCTTGTTAACTTTTGAATTTTTTTTTTCAAAGTAGTCATTCCTAAAGGATTATTTCAACTTTTTGTGCATGATAACGCCTCCATTAAAGATTTTATTAGAATCACACTCTTGTGTCGCTGTTTGATTATTTATATCACGCAAGCACAGATTTGAAGCAAAACTTTTTAAGTACATTGTGTTTTTGACCATTACTAATACTATGGAGAGTAGTGGTAGAGTAGAAGTATTCAGATCCTTTACTTAAGTTAAAGTATTAATACCAAACTGTAAAGATGCTGTTTAAAGTAAAAGCCCTGCATTTATATCTTACTTAAAGGGACACTTTTGGTACTTAAAGGGTTGTGTCATCTTTGTATGTGTTAAGATGAACAGTGTTTAGTTTCCCTCCGTAGCGCCAGTGCACAGAGAAGCAGAGCAGCGGAGGTGTGCTTCTGCGGGGGGGCTCCGTGCGGGTGAGAAATTCTGAAATATGACCAGTAATACACAGATCATAATGTGCTTAGTAAACTCTGTTTATTCCAACCAAAAGTGTTTGCAGTCAGGGTTCCAAAGCTCTAGAACGATCTGCCCGAGGAAATTAGGTCAGCTGAGTCAGTGGTCTCCTTTAAGTCCCTTCTTAAAACATACTTTTATCAGAGAGCCTTTCCTGATTTTATTTGTACTTGAACCTCCTTTGAACTCTTATTTCCTTTAAAAAAAATAAAAAATCTCTTCTTACCCACACTATACAGGTTTTTAAACTCCAAATGTTTTTTTAATCAGTTTTCTTTAAAGCTGTGATGATTGTATGACTTGTCTTTTATTTTGCTGCTTTGTGAAGGACTTTGTATTTTAAAAGTGCACTATAAATACAACATTTGAAGATTATAAAATAACCATTATTTCCCCAACTCAAATCCGTTGTAATACATGGAGATATCCCTTGTGTTGACTTCGGGTCACATTGACCCGTTTTAAATTTTTGTTTTATATCAGAAAATATGGGACGTAGAAATAAGCGCTGAAATGTGTAGAAGAAAAAAATTAAAACATTGGAAAAAGCAAAAACAAATTGTGAAAAAAAGTGTTTTTTTCAAGGTTGAGGGGAAGACAACACAAGGGATATCTCATGAAGAAAATTGTACAGTATACCATATTGATAAATAAAATTGGTGTGTGCCATACATTAGACTGCATTTTTACCAGATGAACGATCACCAAAATACATTGTTTTAAAAACCAAGGAACTTCTCCATCTCTGTTTGGACAGAAGACCAGCACAACTGTTTATCCTGATAAGGATTTATTCAAAGCTGCATTACAAACGTACAACATTGTGCTCTTTAAAAGTTAACAGTGTAGAAGAAAAAGTTTTCTCAGGTCCAATTCAATGGCTGGTTCAGATGAGTTTTATTCACTGCGCAGTGGAGAAAGAAGCTCACAAGAAGCTGTAGGATTCTCTCTGACCAGAATGAGTTTCTAGTCAGGGTTCTATACAAAGTTACAGGAAGCAACAGAATAACAAAAGCTGAGAAGACATTCACTCACAAAACTATCTGAGTAGATTTGCAATTAAATTACAATTTAAAAATGGTCCTTTGACTAAAATTGTTAGGTAATTCATTTTCTTCTACAACAGCAAACACACATGTAACAGTTATTTTGTAGTGATTTTTTTTGCCTAATAGGCATGTGCATCAGATATTTGCAGACATACACAACATACAGTACACAGGCATTTTCAGACTAAATAGAATAGTGCATTTGGATTAACTACACTGTACAGCCATGAGGCAACATTTTTCTCTTTCTCTAATACTTGAAATCAGCCACCATTTCAAGATATGTGCATAGTGCATATAGAAAATGTTTGGATTAGACTAAAATAAGTCTTCCGTATATGGCTATTAATGCAATTGAAAGGTTAGTTGTTTCATGTTTTGGCTGTTGTAGACATTTTATTCTTCTTGAATTAGCCAAATGTGGGACATTGTTTGCATTTCAGATGAAGCCAATACATTAAATACACACTCAATACCACTCTGAAATCCCCAGGATGTGTCCTAATCAAACCAAAAAAAAGAAAGATCACACTCATAAAAGAAATGGTAAATATATCAGTACTCTTAGTACCAAGTTGTCTCAGACAATCTGCATGTCCAAAATGTGGGACAATGTTAAAAGGCCTAAATTATCTTAATTCATGTAATATAAACGTCTCAGGTCAATAGCATTCAAAGCTAAATGCGCAAACCCATGGAGAGTGGATTTAGGAACGCTCCAGGCTCTGGCCAACAGCCTCAGCTAAGGGACCCCACCATCCTCAACAATCTGTCTATACTCTATTGCAGGGGTCTTCAACGTTTTTTAAGCCAAGGACCCCTTAACTGAGAGAGAGACGGAGCAGGGACCCCCCTACTACATGTTGTATATAATTAGATTGCATAATAAGCTAGGCCTACAATAACGTGTGGGCAGCCTTTAGAAATACCTTTTTAGTACATAGAATACTAAGTTATTAACATATTTGTTGGTATGATTTTATGAATCATGTTTTAATGATAAACATACTGTACATGTGGCAGAGTGAATCCTCAGGATGAACTGTATCAGTGGAGGGTTACCTTAGTGACTACCTTTACCTATAGGCCAGTGAGCCTATCATCATTTTTTATATTTGCTAATAATATGTTGGATCCATGTAAAGACATTTCAATTTTTAAAAAAAATTTTTTTTAGCTTTCAAAAAGTTAACAATAATTTGGAGGCCCCCCTGCAGTGACTCTGCGGACCCCCTAGGGGCCCCGGACCCCCTGATGAAGATCTCTGCTCTATTGCTCCCCTCATCCTTTCCTGCCTCCACTGATTCAGTTTCCTTCCCTGATTTTTTGCCTGCCTTACTTCTCTTCTTTGCCATTGTGATCTGAAATACATTACATTGAATAATCAATAATATGCATAGAATTAAGTGGAAGGATTTTTATTAAATTGCTATGAATATCTATCTGAACTCAAACACTATCTGACTTTAAAAAGGCAAGGGTAATACCTTTACGCATACTTATAGAACCACAAAACAGAGATGCAGCCACCCTCAATTATTGAGTATAATTTGCCCTTCACCTTAAGGATTTTAAAAGAGTGCATTAGAAGACTAAAACCCTGTAAATAACCATTGTTATTGCAAAAAATTATGCTGTTCCACATTAGGCCAATCAAACTGTCCCACCTTTCGAACCCTATTTCAGTCTTTATATGTTATGTATTTCATATTACAGTCTGGTTTAAACACTGCCACTGACTTTGGGTGGTCTACACACAGGGGGTTTCCTGCTGAAGATTGCTCCACCCTATTCTACAGTATGATTGGAGAGCTAAATGTATTGACTTTTAGGTCACAATTCACACATAATTCACACAATTCACCTATATAAAATGTCTACATATAGAGATGATGACAGGCATTTTAGAAAAATATGTAATATTTAGGCCTTAGACATACAGTTACCATCAGAGAGTCTTTGTGCATAGAAAATCTATTACATACAGCGCATTTGAAGGGTCATTTGAAGAATCAACCTACTACATTTCCTTCAGTTGTGAAGTTTCACATTCACTCTCCTCCTCCTGGACTTTACCTTGCTGGTAAGAATAAAGGACAACAGAGAAGAAAATAAAAAATACAATGTGAAAATAATGTCAGAGATGGTAATATGTGTACACTGTATTCCCATTTAAGAAGAGATGTTGACAAAACTTCATTGATTTTACTGCATCACTGACGTTTTCGACCAACTGCGTTCCAAGTTTCAGATGCAGCTTTAAATATAATGTACTCTTGAACTCTAATTAATTAATTAATCATGGTATTGATGACTATAGATTACCATCAGGTGTATTGTATATAGGCTATATCTTCAAGGCTGAGCTTACATTGAAAAACACCAAGTGTGGTTGAAACAGTGATATAAAATCATATGGGTGGTCATCTTTTGTTCAAAATACACTCTGAGTCCTAGGTACACACCGATTCCTCAGTACATTACCTTTCTCAGATGCGGGTAATAGCGGTTAAGGATGTTGGAGACGGTGATATAAAGCGCATTAAAGATGACTGAAACCATGACAGAGAAAAGGGCGATGCCGGGTAGCAGACACAGCAGAGTCAGCCCTCCTACAAACAACAGAAACACTGACAGACACAGAGAAATAAGTTGTTAGTTAACCCATTTGTGCAACTGAAACTTTGAATTGAGTTTTATTTTTAATATTTAATCTTTGGGTACATTTCTATAAATTTAATTATATTTTAGTACAAAACAGGCATCCCATGTGCCCAAAGATGAAATATATAGTATGAATATAGTAGAAAATGGCTGTATCTCAGAAACTACAAGGAGCACAGTCAAGTATTTGGTATCTATAAACTCAAAACAAGTTGAATATCAAAGATGTGCACACATTCGTAGTGTAAAAAATAGATTTCATATGGAAAGCTTTTAATAAAGACATATTAGCATATATTAGACTTAAACTATTGATAAAAGTGTGATTTTTTTGTGATCTAACCACTTAAAAGTAGTACTGTTAAATACTTAGCCAAAGTATGTCCGTACCAGATTTCAAAACTTCAATCAGAACAAATGTTGTGGTATTTTTGTCTTAGTCTTTGGGCACAAATGGGTTAAAGTACTGTCAGATGAGTATATTTTAGAAAATTGATTTTGACATGATTACACATACCTTCAAAGAAAACAAAACCTACTGCCGACATAATACAGGTCACAAGAGCAAAAGAGAGGAAAAGTCCGACAGGCAGTGCAGCCAAGGCGCTGAACAGCAACACTGTGAGAGCAAAGAAAGGGTGGCTGCTCAGGTACTGCCCGAGTCTTGTGCTCTTCAGCTGTGCTACCTGTTGAAGAGAGAAAGATGGGAGGAGGTCAACGCAGTCACAAAATATTCAGTTGTTTAACTGTGAGCATAAATTCAATTAACTCAAACTCAATAAAGAGGTATTGACAGATGGTGTTTTTGTGTTACCTTGGGGTGATCATGAAAACGCTTCAGAATGGTGGTCCAACTTCCCCACAGCTGCTGAATGTCAGTCACACTGCTGCTGCTGCTGCTGCTGCTGCTGCTGCTGTGCTGCATCTCCATCTCACCAGACTGAGGACATGAGGGAAAACTGAGTCATCCTGACAGGCAGCTATAGTGGTTGCATTTTAAAAAAAATGTTTAGACACAGACTCAAGGATTCAAGTGAGCAACAGTAACTGTAACAGAATACAAGCCTTAAGTTGACTAGCTAACAGCTATTGTTGCACCATTAATGACTTTAGAACTTTTCTGAAAAAAAGATTTAACTAAGTTAAGTTAACAAGTACAAACCTGAACAATGTAGTAAACCTGGTTCGATTCTAAGCTCACAACATATGAAACTGTGTCCTGTAATTGCCTCAGAGTCACTCCAACAGTAGCAACCATAGACTGTATATAAGAGGTAGCAACACACCCTTTTTATAAACACACCTTCTTCTTCTTTCTCCTCCTTCTTCCTCTTCTGGTAGAGAGAATCTTATTGGTATTGTTGCTGCCATCTACTGCTCACCAAATATGTTTCAGAACAATACTGGGGGCTTAGCTTTTTTAAAGAATTGCTTCAGTGGTATTATATATCATATTTTTTAAATTATTTTGGGGGAAGATGCATCGACGTTCCATAAAATATCTGGTTTCACCAATAGGCAAGATCAGTATGGGAGCTTAAAACTAAACTAAGTATCATATAAATGAGCAATACATTTAGCCAAAAACAGTTCATCAGAATTAAATAAATTATACAGTATATTTGTGTATTATTTGTATGTATTATGTATTATTGTGGAATAAATATAATATCAAACTAGAAAATGCATTTCCTGCAGAAAATGCTTGTGAACGCTGAAAAGCTGAATTGCTAAAGCTAAACTGGATTGCTGGCATAATTGTGTAAGAAGAAGGTGAAGTAGTAAGAATAGTTGGAAAAGTGGGAATGGTTTTAATTAGTACGAACTTCATTGATATGTTGAATAATACCAATAATGTATTAAACAATAGTGGAATATTTTAGGTTATTTTTTAAAAGAAAAGTCATAGTATAGCATGTCGAAAAGTCAGAGTATAGTATCTTGGAAAGAAGTCATAAAAAAGTCATAGTATAGTATGTCAAAAAGTGATTAAAAAAAGGATGAGGCTATTTGCACCCCTGGTACAATAAGCAGTGTATGCTATTCGTACCCCTGGTGCAATTAGAAGTGCTATTCGTACCCTGGTGCAATTAGAAATGAATGCTATTCGTACCCCGCCGGTGCACACAGCAATGTGTTCTATTAATACCCCGTCTGGTACAAATATCAATGTATGCTATTTGCACCCCTGTGCATTTACAGTACCTTGGCATATATTTGCACACAGTTATCCATACTACTCATGTATTACACCTTTTTGGAATATTATCGCCCTGACATTCTTACCCTAACCATAACCAATCCCACTCCTCTTGCCTAAACCTAACCAACCCAACCAGAGCAGGCATATTCATGTGTCTTCCCCTACCACCCTGCAAAAAAATGTTCGCGTTCGCAGGCCCTGACTTGCGCAATTGCATGCAAATTATCCAATCCAAAATGAAAAAAAACATAGGTACTAACTAACAAACTAATGGTTGTATGCTTTCACTGAAGACAGAAAGCACAACTGTAGTATCCATTTTCCACTAGAAATTCAATTGTTATAAACTTTAGAGACAAAACTTTCCTAATATGCCAGTTTCTGCAGTCATGGAAGATGAACGTCCAGCATGATTTCGGTGCACGCGAGCAACGTGTTTTTGTTGTTACGTCACAGGGTGTGAATAGCTCAGCTGTGTGGCCGAGGCTATTCGTACCTGGGGTGCAAATAGACACTAAAAAAAGTAGCTTATCTGGTAGAGGTAGCGCCCCATGTACAGAGGCTCAGTCCTTGGTGCAGCGGCCGCCGATTCAATTCTGACCTGCGGCCCTTAGTATTGTATGTCGTAAAAAGTGATAAAAAAGTCATAGTTTAGTATGTCGAAAAGTGATAAAAAAAAAAGTAGCTTAACTGGTAGAGGGAGCGCCCCCGCAGCAGCTGCCGATTCAATTCCGACCAGCTGCCCTTTGCTGCATGTCATTCCCCCTCTTTCTCCCCTTTCATGTCTAAGCTGTCCTATCAAATAAATGCCTGAAATGCCAAAAAAATCCTAATAATTCATAGTATTTCATGTTGAAAAAAGTAATAGTATGTCGTGTGATTAAGTGATAAAGTCATAGTATAGTATGCCGAAAATTGTCATAGTATAGTATGTTGGAAAAAGTCATAGTAAAGTATGTCAAAAAAAGTGACAAAAAAGTCATGGCATAGTTTGTCGAAAAAAGTCATACTATAGTATGACAAAAAAGTGATAAAAAAGTCACAATATAATATGTCAACAAAAATAATGAAAAGTCATAGTATAATATGTAGAAAAAAGTCATAGTATAGTATGTCAAAAAAGTCATATAGTATGTCAAAAAAAAGTCACAAAAACGTCATAGTATAGTATGTTGAAAAAAGTCATAGTATCGTATGTCGAAAAACTCATAAAAAAGTCATAGTATAGAATGTTGAAAAAATGTATAAAAAAGTCATAGTATAGTATGTCAAAAAAGGCACAAAAACATCATAGTATGTCAAAAAAAGTCATTAAAAAGTCATTGTATAGTAGGTCGAAAAAAGTCATAGTATAGCATGTCGGAAAAAGTAACGAGAGAGAGTGACAGGAACACAACTTCTCTCTTCATCTATTTGTGTTCCTTATTCCTGTAACGTAGGTCTTGACACCAATTGCACTTTACATGATTTGAACACTCAACCTTGTGTCTTCCAATCATTCTCTTATCCCTCTAAGCTATCTGACCCAACACATATAGTCACATTTTCGTCATTCACCGCTTTCACTTGATATACTGGACCTAATAAGTTGCTGAGACATGGTGGACCTAACACCCAACCTTCTGTCTCCCAATCATTCTCTCAACCCTCTAAGCTATCTGCACTGACAGAAAAGTTATTTTTTAGACATATTTGTCTCTTTCACTAAGTATATCGGACCTCAACACTTCCTCAAACATATAAGATTTGAACACTCAACCTGCTGTCTTCCGATCATAATCTTATGACCCTAAATTATCTGACCTGACACAAACATTATGTTTTCATAGAAAAGGCATAGTATAGAATGTTGAAAAAAGCACAAAAACGTCATAATATAGTATTTTGAAAAACTCGTAAAAAAGTCATAGTATACTATGATAAAAACAAGTCATAGTATAGTATGTCGAAAAAAAAAAGACATAGTATAGCAAGTTGAAAAAAGTGATAAAAGTCATAGTATAGTATGTCGAAAAACGTCATTGTATAGTAGGTCGAAAAAAGTCACAAAAACGTCATAGTATAGTATGTCGAAAAATGTCACAGTATGATATGTCGAAAAAAGTCACAAAAACATCATGAAAAAGTCATAGTATGGTATGTCGAAAACATTTATAAAAAAGTCACAGTACAGTATGTCGAAAAAAGGCACAGAAAAGTCATGAAAAAGTCATAGTATAGTACGTCGAAAAAGTCATAGTATAGCATGTCGGAGAAAGTAATGAGAGAAAGTGACAGGATCACAACTGATTCCTGCAATTGAGGTTTTCACGCCAATTGCACCTTACATGATTTGAACACTCAACCTTGTGTCTTCCAATCATTCTCTTATTACTGTAAGCTGTCTGACCTAACACACATATTTGTGTTTTCGTCATTTGCCTCTTTCATTTAGTATATTGGAACTCAAAACTTACTATCACATGTAGGATTTCAACAACCAACCTTCTATCTTTGAATCATTCTCTTATCCCTCTAAACTATCTTACCTGATCCACATGATTACATTTTCGTCATTTGCCTATTTCACTTAATATACTGACCCTCAAAAGTTACTGAGAGATGTTGGACTTGAACACCCAACCTTTCGTCTTTCAATCATTCTCTTTATTCCTCTATGCTATCTAAACTGGGCCAAAATGTCTATTTTAGGCATATTTGTCTCTTTCACTAAGTATATCAGACCTCAAATCTTCCTCCAACATGTAAGATTTAAAAACACAACCTTCTGTCTTCCAATCATTCTCTTATCACTCTAAGCTACCTGTCCTGACTACAGATCTCACGATTTTGGCGAAAGTGATAAAAAAGTCATAGTATGAAATGTCGAAAAAAGTCATTTTGTAGTGTGTCAAAAAAATTAAAAAAAAAGTCATAGTATAGTATGTTGAAAAAAGTGATAAAAAAGTCATAATATAGTATATCGAAAAAAGTCATAGTATAGTATGTCGAAGAAAGTGATAAAACATTATAATATAATGTGTTGAAAAAAGTCATAGTAGTGTTGAAAAAAGTCATATTATATATTATGTTGAAAAAAGGCACAAAAACGTCATTGTATAGTATGTCGAAAAAAGTCATAATATAGTATGTCGAAAAAAGACAAAGTATTGTATGTTGAAAAAAGTGATAAAACAGTCATAGTATACTATGATAAAAACAAGTCATAGTATAGTATGTCGGAAAAAAGTCATAGTATAGTACGTCAAAAAAAGTCACAGCATAGTATGTTGATAAAAGTGATAAAAAAGTGATAGTATAGTATGTTGAATAAAGCGATAAAAAGTCATAGTATAGTATGTCGAAAAAAGTCACAAAAAATTCATAGTATAGTACGTCAAAAAAAGTCACAGCATAGTATGTTGAAAAAAGTCATAGTCAAGGTGATTTCTCCAGTGCATTCAACACCACCCAGCCACTGCTACTAGGTGAGAAGCTGCAGAGGATGGGTGTTGGTGCGTCCACAGTCTCCTGGATCACTGACTACCTGACAGACCACAGTTTGTCCGTCTGGACCGTACAGATACCTGGGTGTCCACATCGACAACAGGCTGAATTGGAAAATTAACAGCACTGCAGTCTACAAGAAGGGGGATGAGCAGACTCTATTTCCTGAGGAAGCTGAGATCCTTCAATGTGTGCAGCAGAATGTTGGAGATGTTCTACCAGTCTGTTGTGGCCAGCACTCTGTTCTCCTCTGCCATCTGCTGGGGCAGCAGCATCGGAGCCAGCGACACAAACAGACTGAACAAACTCATCAGGAAGGCTGGCTCCGTTATTGGCTGCAAACAGGACACTTTTGAAGCTGTGGTGGAGAGGAGGTCACTGAACAAACTGTTATCTATCATGGATAACCCCGACCACCTGCTCCACCCCACACTGGTCCAACAGAGGAGCACCTTCTCTAAGAGGCTCCAACAGCTTCGATGTTGCACGGACCGATACAAGAAATCATTCCTGCCACAGGCAATCAAACTATTTAACACTTCTTCACTGGGTGACAGATAAGACTCATAGACATCTAAACTGCACTAATTGCAACTTGTACAATAGGTTTTTTACCTACAGCTTTATAGATATTATTTAAACAGTTGTACAGTTTTTATTCCCAACTTACAGATATTTTAAACTATTTGTTCTTATATTCTATCCTATTATTATTTCATGTATATTGTATCCTTTTACTTCATGTATATTCTGTATGTGTGATGTGTGTCTGATATTTTTGCTGCTGCAACACCGGAATTTCCCATTTTTTTGGGATGTATAAAAATCTATCTATCTATCTATCTATCTATCTATCTAGTATAGTATGTCGAAAAAAGGCACAAAAACGTCATAGTATAGTACGTCAAAAAAAGTCATAGAATAGTATGTCGAAAAAAGTCATAGTATAGCATGTCGGAAAAAGTATTGAGAGAGAGTGACAGGAACACAATTTCTCTCTTCATCTATTTATATTCCTTAAATGTAGATCTCTACATGACTTGAATACTTAACGTGGCATCTTCCAATTACTCTCTTATCACCGCAAGCTGTCTGAGCTGACACACATGTTTATGTCGTTGACCTCTTTCATTTAGTATACTGGACCTCAAAGCTTATCATCACATGTAGGACTTGAACATGCAACCTTCTGTCTTTGCATCATTATCTTATCCCTCTGAGCTATCTGACCTGACATATGTGATCATGTTTTCGTCATTTGCCTCTTTCATTCAGTATAATGGACGTAAGAACACTGATTCATTACACTGACTACTCTGTGATTTCTTAAGAGAACAAGAAAGTTCTTCTATGTTGAATTTCAATGACATAGTATGTCGAAAAAAGTGATACAAAGTCATAGTATAGTATGTCAAAAAAGTCATAGTATAGTATGTCGAAAAAAGTCAGAAAAACGTCATAGCGTAGTTTGTCGAAAAAAGTCATAGTATAGTATGGCGAAAAAAGATACAAAAACGTCATAGTATAGTATGTAGAAAAAAGTCATAGTATAGTTTGTCAAAAAAAGTCCCAAAACGTCATAGTATAGTTTGTCGAAAAAAGGCACAAAAATGTCATAGTGTAGTATGTCGAAAAAAGTCATAGTATAGTATGTCGAAAAAAAGGCACAGTATAGTACTTTAAGAAAAAAATACATGCATACTTGTCATTATTATTATTATTGCAACAACATCAGGTATTGTGATAGATTTAATCTGCTTTTTGCAATATTAAAAGGCAGTTATATATGTGGATTTGATTACAAAGACACTCACAGCCAAGAGGACCTTCAGTTTATTCTTGCCAGTTTCTGACTTTGTTGCCTCTTAGTTGGAGCATTGCCCATCTGCATATCTTCTCCTCCTTCTCTGGCATAACTCATTGTCATTAAAGGACCACTGTCCCTAATTATGATGGATGTCATGCCCAGCCTTCTCTGCTTCTGCCTAATTGCGCCATAAACCACCAATCGTTTTTATTGGTCGAGTGATGGATTATCAAATGATTTGTCCGTGAGTATGAAATAAGAAGCCGTCCAGTGCACATTATTTAAAATACAAACATGAAGGAAATCACAACAGTATTTCTCCAGAGATCCAGAAGAGGGGGTTCCTAGTTTACTTCACAGCTGTCATACTGAAACTGCTCCTTAAAAATAATCACCCCACTTTGTTCCCTTCTGCTCTGTGCTGCTATTAAATGGCAACAGCCAGATATTTCTCTGTGAGACTGATCAGAATATTAAATGACTGAACTTCACTTCCACTGCTGATTACTTCTTCAATCAAAGATATGAGTTACCACAGCCCCCCACACATTAAGGTTAGCCCCTAGAGTTTTGAATAGCATTACATATAGAGTATGTGGGCACATAAGGGAGGGAAATGAAACTGATCTGTTTTGAGCTACACTAAAGAAAGACACCTTCGGGGCCGGTGATGACAACTTATTTAGGCCCTTTATTGCTGCTGGCCATACTAATTAATCACTCTCTTTTTGTATTGACTACAGGGAAATGGTTTGGTGAGAGAGAAACTGCATCTACCTCTCCAGACTGCTAAACACAATGAACTCAGTGAACCACTCACGCCTCATTTCTTGTACTCTGGAATTCACCGCAGCCTGGTTGCTGCTATGCTTATAGCCACACGTCGGCGCACTGCTTTATTTGATATCAAGGCCTGGCTGGGAGTTGGGTGATCAACAGTAGACTTCAGTTTTTGGTGAAAGGCTTCATCTTCTGTCACAGCTGGGACACATCTGGCAGAGCAAACAGCATGTGACTAAAAGGTCAGTTGTACAGATCTGCTCTATACTACTTACTAATTGTATAAGTATGTACCATTTATATGATCAAAAATGATCATAATGCTTTTGGAGTGACCTCTTAAAACTAAACAATGTCTACCTGCTACAACTCATCATTGGTTGCAAGCAGTTCCCTCATGTTACGAAAATAGTTTTATGGTCATGAAGAATTAAAATTATACAGTAATTTACAAGTAAAGAAAACGTAAAAAATAATCCTGACATAACTGATTTAATGAGCCATTCGCAGTTTCACTGTACCGGCCGTGTGTACTTAGACTTGCATGACATGTTTTATATGTTTTTTTATCTCTGTCATGCAGATTTGTTGTTCCCCAGTCCATTGTTTTGTGAAATATTTCATGGTGCAATAATTTGGTGTATAGTTTAGGTATATGTACATCTTTTTTTAATTCTGTATTTATATTAAATCTTCAACTGCCTTTCGTTTACAAAGCTTGATTCTGAGAGATATGCACAAAAATTCCTATGTACCTGTACTGTTCTATATCTGTGCAAATGGCAATACAATCTTTTAAATCTTTTGTGCTTTCTTCTTCTGTTAATCATCTCGCGGCTACTTCAGTTTATTTTATTTCCTTGTGGGCAAGAACTCTACTGCTTAGTAGAGTATAGTATATTTTACTGTTTTGTACCAACCAAAGATTTTATACGTATTTTATGTTTTCCAAGCTCTTTCCTTGCTTTTTCGGCTTTCAGCTTTTTTTTTTACTTTTTCGGCAGCTGGTCCTTCGTGCATTGTCTTGTGCAACAACAATATACAACAAACATCATTATTTGTATGCAGTATTGATTTGGGGCGCAGCTTCTGTCCAGAAAATTAAAGACTTTTTACTGAGAGTGTGTTTTTACTGCTTTCTCCTCTTAGGTACATGATAAAATAAAGTGTTACTAATTCTTCCACAACAAAAACAATTTCATTCAAATGACATAATGGCATCAACAATTCATGAAAAAGAACAATGTACTGTGTTGTGAAAGTGTTGTACAATGTAATGCCACAGTGTGAACTGATCTGAACTCAATAGTATCTATCACTTGAAGTAATTAATGTCAAGCAAAACCAATAAGGTCAGCATTAGGTTGCCTTGTACCGTAAAACACGCCACAACTAGTAAAATATCTAAAGATATTACTTGTTTTAATCTGAAACAGCTCATTTGTAGTTCAACTAGTAAACCATTGCTATTAACCTCATTGAAACTCACATTAGAAATACATTTTGCATTGAACAAAATAAGACGGATGAAAGAAAAAGAGTTGTTCCATAGCTCCTGAGACAAATGACTCTTGTGACAAAGCAGCCCGCTCCCAAGGGGGTAAGCCAGCCTCTACAAAGCGTACCTCCTATGGCGCCATTTTGATGCTACCTAGCACTCACCCGCCGTTAGCATTCCATTGACTGCCATTCATTTTGACGTCAATTTGACAGCGAATAACTTTACATCTGAAGCGTTTAAAGACTCTATTTGTCCACTGTTTATTTCTAAAGAAACACGACAATGTATAAAATGCTCCATTACCTTGTATCTCACGTTATGGCTCCGTAGCAGACGTTTTTGTAAAAATAGGCTAACGATTGTGTCATAACCACATGACTTTCTGTCACACAGTAGAGAAATTACCGTATGGTACAGGAGAAGCTCGCAGGCAGTTTCGACTTACATTAGCTGTTTAAGTTTAATTACTAATGTTAACTAGCATTTTAGTTAGCAATGTGCCTGTGCCTATGTTATCTCCTTACATATACCTACGCTCTCCGTCTCTGAAAGATTCAGAATGATTGAGATTTCTCTTGGCACAGCTACCAGAAGACTTACAACTTTCAGACAGGTTGCTCACGTCACATCTACGTCGGCAAGCTCAGTTTGCAGCTGCGCGAAAACAACGGTGTCACTTTGTCCATTTATTTTACTGTCTATGCCCGCTCCTCTACTTAAGTGTAGATGAAAATTGAATGTTCTTAATGTGTCCCATATACTGCTGCAGAGATATATCTGAGTGTCTGAGAGCAAATTGACTGTACGATATGTCTACTGGCACGTGCTGAGACACTGAACATATTGCAGCCAGGATGTGATTGATGGTCTGTCAGCAAATTCCAATTTGCATTCGCTGATTGTAAAAACTAATCACTGCGAGAAGAGGAGCATAACGTAGTTGGAAATCTCCTGTGGTTCCATTTTAACTGATGCATGTCCACCTATTGTGTGGCCTCCAAAATTATATCGTATTGCATTATTGACGTCTGTCCCTCACAGACATGTTACAGTCAACGCCTGCTGTGTTTCATGAGAAAACGAGAGGGACCTGGTGCTCCCTCCCCCCGCCCCCCCTTGTCACAATAGATATGGTCCTCTCCATTACACTAGCTGTCTCTATCCTCCTCCCTCTCTCCGAGATCTGATTTTGTTCACCTCTCTTTGAAGTTGCACAGGACTGCTCAGCCAACAACTGGCCACAGGAGAACAAAATGTCTTTGGAGTCTGCCCTGTGTCAAATAGGATAGTCCTTATTGTCAGTGGTTGTCATTTTGCCAGATGAAGGGGGGCCGCTTTCAATTCCTGTCCTCCGACTGGGGAGAGTGAGAGGCTCAAAGCGAGCTCCCTGGAGGGTGGTAAAGGGCGCTGCGGAGGACAGAGTCAGAGCCCTCATAAACCTCTCTAAGCTCACCTACAACAACAGCAGCTTCACTGCACATGAGCTGATGAGAGATGTTGCATGTTTAAAAGAAATGTGTGCATTAGATGAGAAGATTACTGCTCTTTCTCTGTGCGAATATGAAGCTAGAGCTAGCAGCTAACTTAGCTTAGCAGAGAGACAGAAAACAGGGAAACACTTAGCCTGGAGGCTAATGTTGCTTCTATCAGCACATTGTACATCTCTGTTGATTAAGCCCAACGTCAGGCTTTTTTGGTTTATCATCCACTTCATTACGGACAGTGATTGAATTTGCAATATTAAATTAGCATGTTTCCCACATTCAATTACAATAAATCAACACAGCCGCTGCAGTCTATCAGAGAACATCAATTCATCAATTGGATGCAAAATATATGAGGTGCTGGTGACTAACAAAGTAATGTGGACGTTTTCAAAAGTTGGGTCAGTGGGTTTTCAGCTTGAAAAAACAGCACTTGGAAGAAAAATGGACCTGATCAGCAAAGTGTTGTTGCATTGTGTTGTTTCTACTGTATTCCTCATCAGATATGCATGTGACTTCCAGTGTTTTGATGGATTGCTGTTGCTGCCATTCGTTTTGCATTCTGATACACTGTTTGAGTTATGATTAAAGAGGGAGACGGCTAAAAGCTAAAGCAGGATTATTTACAGCTCTTGAGAGAGGATAGAATCAAAAGAAGGAGGCAGAGGAGAGAGAGGTCATCATTAAAGAAAGGTGATGGTAGAATAATGCAACCTCATCCATTATTTGTTGCACCTTTGTGCGAGTCTGACCTGGACGATACCTTTTGACTAGAGGAAGAGGAGGAGAGTAAAGAAAGATGATTAATATGGGTGGCAACAGGCCATACTTCTGTATTTTCCATCACTTCACAATGTGTCCCTGAGGAAGGCAGGGGGAGCCTCTTCTGTCCATGTGCCACACACGCTTTACTGTAATGTTATCTGCTGGAGTCGCTTATTTAACCTTTGCTTTATTATTTTGAACCAAGGGGAGGAATTCATGCAGCAGTGTATGTTTCATGCAAGAAAACAAGCTTTGGATCTAATCATAATTAATAATTCATTTTCCACATGGTAGAATCATGTGATGATCAAACTGTTGAGTGGTCTTTCACGAAACAAATCTTTTATGATGCATGTGCATAATATCTCACCCATACAATACTGCCTGCGTCAACTTCACAGGTGACCTTTTGTGTGTGTAGTTGTTTGGACTTGCAGATTGTTTGATGCTCTAACCACCCTGAATTAAGCACTACTCCAACATCAAGGTGGTGTGGTTAGCTAGATGAAAGCAGAGGGTGCTGCACAGTGGGTAATACATTAAACAGTCAGGTATTCAGAGCCACAGGAGAGGCAGATGGGGAGAAGGACTGAAAGGTGGATTAGCATGGATTCATCATCTCTCTCTATCACAGGAAAGCCATGAGTGCTTTATTAAGCGACTCTGTGATTGTCAGGAGAAGAGGTCAGCAGGTTTGCTTGTTAAACTAGCACAAAGTGGCAACAAAGCATCAGTAAAAACCTTACAAAATCTTAAATGATCAGCAATTGACGTATGTAATTTTTTACTGATTAAGTTCAAATATGGTGCAATACAGCAAAGTGAAGGATTTGACTGGAATTGATGTTTAGGTCCCAACACATTGGTTAGAAATCTTTCATGTCCAGTTTTCCCTTTTAGAAGGCCTAAGTAGCTTAAAGCTCTTGAAAACTCGAAGGTGCTTTAGGGGTACATTTCTCTATACCATAAAATATTCATGACTAAATGAACAACAATCAAAATAAAACATTAAAACAGCAAATTATAACTTCCGTAAAGCTACCTTTGGGAGTATTATTATTATTATTTTTATTATTATTATTATTATTATTATTATTATTTTAAAAGTGAGATTTTAATGTTTTTATTATAAAACAGGTATATTCAGACAGGCAGTAGCACAAAAAAATTGTTTTTGGAAATTAAAGCATGTAAACATGTTTTAGTAGAAACCCAAAATACAAGTATGAACCTGAAAATGAGCATGATATGGGACCTTCAAATTAAAATATTGCAAAGTCCAGATTGGTGCACCAGAGTACGTGACCTCCCCTTTTTCCAACTGAGATCAAACAGTATTATTCTCTCCTGTGAAATAACCAAAATAACTGTTAATTGAGAAACACACTATATTTTCTGTAATCTGTATACATTATGTTTACATTGAGTGACATTTTCAAACACAATTCTCAGACTCTTTGTTAAAATATAAATGTTTTGAAATGCCCATTAAAAAGTAAAAATTTGAAGCGCCATCATCCCAGAGGATAATTTTGTCACTCTAAAGGTGTAATTTTCCACCAGCTGCTGTTCCAGTCAGAAAGAGGCTCAGGTGTGTGACACACTTGTGACTGTAATTCTGCAGATACAAATTGTTACTGATGTCTTTTGCCGTGTCAGTCAATTATCTGTGCACGGTGAGACTCGTTTAAAAATCAATTGCTGGTAATTATCTGCGCTTTTCTGTGTGAAGAACTTGAACCTCATCAGTTGAGTCACAGGCAGAGTGCTGCCGTGTCTCCTGTCTGTTTCTGTTATATTTATTTATTTATTTTTTTCAATCTCAAACACTTGGTCTGACTATACAAAATATGATAGCATTGCTCAGTAAAGAAGAGGAGTTGAGTATTTTAGAGAGAGCCTGAGGCGGTCATAGACATACACCTACATCACAGACAGATACGGCGGAAGCAATAACAGTATAATGAAATCCAATAAAACAGCTCTTAAATGAATTCAACCTTTGTGAAGAAAATATCAGGAACACCAAATGTGCTGGAACACCTATGTGTTAGGATATACAATACACTCTAGTACAACAGCACCACTAATGTAAACAATCATGCTGTCAGTAGTAGTTGTTGCAGGGCCATTTTATTAGATTGCTGTTATTGTGTCCACTCCCTTGTAGATAAACCATATTTTACATTAGCAGTTTATGATTTAAACACTTAAAAAGCTCCTCATAGTGCCTCCTCAAGGTTAAGTGGACCTGCATGCACAATTAAAAGCTGAGCTCAAGTGAAAAAGCACAACGTGTTTCATCCCGAACTGAAGATTCTTGTAATGCAGTAAAGACTGCAAGAACAAATTATTTTGCCTGGCATATTAATGATTAATCATAATAATCCTAAAACTTTATTTGAATCCATTAATTATCTTAGAAACCTGCAGCCTTCTGCTCAGACTCTGAATTTTAAAAATTCTCTGTTAAAGCTCCATTAAGCAAATCTATGGCATTACAGTGGCATCAAATCAAATGACTCACTGTAGTGTGTGAGGGCTCCTAGCACTTTTTTTCTTTTTTTTTTATCACACTAAGAACCAAGATCCAGCTCTAGGGGTCTTTATTGACCAGGTTCATGAGGGCAAATGTCAAGGCTCAGAGGTATCAAGCAGACAAGAGTTTTTTTAAAGCATAGTACAAAGACATCTTAGCTCAAAGTCTGAAATTACATCCTTACAGTTGGTGCCACTGGGCAGCGCTCCGACCTGGTCCTCCTTGATCTCAGTGCTGCTTGTGATTCCATCGATCCCTCAGATGTCATTCAAAGTCTAAAGGATTTTTTTCTTTTCTTTTTACCACAAAAGTAATCCAGAACCAGATCCTTTACTAATTCCTTTTACCAATTATCACTCAGAAAACATACTCACACAACGACTTAACTAATAATCTTAATTTAGAGAAGATATAATATTTTCTTTACAAAAACAAGCTCTTTTTCACAGCAGACATTTTGACTTGTCATAGAAAGAAAAGCGCAGGTACTAACAGTATATATGACAGTGAGACAGCATGCACAATACCAGGACCCTAAAACTGAAGAAGCTAAATGAAATTCAGACATTATTAACATAATTGTATTATTTAAAATTTGACAACCCTTATTTAAGAAACTTGCAGCTTGTAGTTAGAAAACAATTTATATGTCATGCCTTTGCTATATATCATATATAATATATAATATGAGAGACAGGGACACTGTGTAAAATAGGGTGACAGGATGTGATTATTTTTAATTTTTTGCGTTCACTTACTGATTGAATGTCAGTGGATACATTTAAAACACATCCTCTGTATTCTGGGAGTGCAGTACTCTAGTGGGACAATAAGGTACTATGAGCTCTTCAAGATATGATGGTGCTTGACCATTTACAGCTTTGTAGGTCAGGAGAAGGATTTTAAATTCAATCATGGATTTTACAGGAAGCCAATGATGAGAAGCTAATACAGGAGAAATATGGTCTCTTTTCTTAGTTCTTGTCAGAACACGTGCTGCAGCATTCTGGATCAGCTGGAGAGACTTAAGGGACTTATTTGAGCATCCTGATAGTAAAGAATTACAATAGTCTAGCCTGGAAGTAACAAATGCATGGACTAGTTTTTCAGCATCGTTTTGAAACAGGATGTGCCTAATTTTGGCAATGTTACAAAGGTGAAAAAAGGCTGTTCTTGACGTATGTTTTAAGTGGGCGATATATCCTGATCAGAAATAACTCCTAGATTTCTGACAGTAGTGCTGGAGGCCAGGGCAATGCCATCCAGAGTAGCTATATCTTTAGATAACGAGGTTCGGAGGTGTTTAGGGCCCAGCACAATAACCTTGGTTTTGTCTGAGTTTAACATCAGAAAATTGTAGGTCATCCGTGGTTTTAAATCTTTAATGCAAGCTTGAAGTTTAGCTAACTAACTGGTTTCGTCTGGCTTGATTGATAGGTATAATTGGGTGTCATCCGCATAAAGTTAATTGAGTGTTTTCTAATAATATTGCCTGGAGGAAGCATATATATATATATATATATATATATATAAGGTGAATAGAATTGGTCCAAGCACTGAGCCTTGTGGAACGCCATGGCTAATCTTAGCGTGCCTGGAGGATTCATCGTTAACATTAACAAATTGAGATCAATCAGATAAATAGGACTTAAACCAGCTTAGCGCAATTCCTTTAATGCCAAATAAATGTTCCAGTCTCTGTAACAGGATGGTATGGTCAATAGTGTTGAATGCAGCACTAAGATCTAGTAAGACAAGTACGGAGACAAGTCATTGTCTGAAGCAGTTAGAAGGTCGTTAGTAATTTTCACCAGTGCTGTCTCTGTGCTATGATGCATTCTAAATCCTGACTGAAAGTCCTCAAATAAACTATTGCCACGGTATGTAGAAAGTTACATAACTGATTAGAGACTACCTTCTCAAGGATCTTGGAGAGAAAGGGAAGATTAGATATAGGTCTATAGTTGGCTAAGACCGCAGGATCGAGGGTGGGTTTTTTCAGAAGAGGTTTTATCACAGATACTTTAAATGACTGCGGTACATAACCTGTTAATAAAGACATATTGATCATATCTAGTAATGAAGTGTTATTGACAGACATAGTATAATAAATAGCCTTGACATAGATTTAGAAATGTCCTTCTCTTGCACTGGTGTTTAAAGGATGTAATGTTCATTCTCACCTTTCTTTTTAAACAATTTTTTCTGCTTTTCTTTACTCTAAAATGCACACACCAGTCTGAGGTCCAAATAAATAAATATTTGCATGTGCACACACTCCCAATCAGCAGCAGCCCAATCACAGCAGCAGCAGACAGACTCATCCATCTTTATCACTGCAGCAACACACTCGTAGGACTTGGCAGTAAGCACACATACACACTGTCCTTCAATCTTTCTGTTTTCATTCTCTCATTTTCTCACTTTCTCTCCTCGTCTGTTACATAAGCTTCACGTGATGAGATAAAATGGTTCAGGGCTGACAGAATATTTATCAGACAGACCTACTTTATATTACTGTGTAGATGAAAAGTGCTGTGACCTCAACTTATATACAATGTGGTGATTTATTATAAGAAGCCAGTTGCAGGTTGTCTAACTGAAACAGACACAGTGATCATTTTGTTGCAGCTGCTTTATGCAGGGAAATGTCAGTTAACAGTGAGCTGTATTTGGCAGTGTTCTTGGTGTTAATTGTCTTGTCGTGAGCTCTGCATATTGAAGATTGGTAGACTGTGAAAATGAGCAAGACTGATTGGCTGACTGTGAATGTAACCAGGGGGAGTTTGAAAGCTGACACACTTGTGTTGCTTTAACTTTAACCTGAGGTGATTATAGGCAGAAAAAAATCTTTATGTGTGTGTGTGTGTGTTTGTTCTCATGTACAAACACTATGCTATGTTTCTCACTTATCCTGACGTTGACAGGGACAAAGTGTCAATTGAGTCAGCAATGCTGTCAAGACTTTAATAGGACACACACACACACACACACACACACACACACACACACACACACACACACACACACACACACACACACACACACTCTTTTCTTTCTGAGCTTCTGGTTATCACCTAGATTGTTACAGTTGAGCTGGTGCTGTGGATAAACAAAGTCCTGTTTGTCACTGCATTGCACAGTGTATCCCTGTCTGTTACTGATGGACGTAACCAGCACTGCTGTAAGTGCTCTGCAGTGTGTTTAAGATTCTGAAAAATCAGGCCACAGTGCACATGTTGATTGTCAGTGATCATCAATCGACATTCATCTGTTGGAAAACTCACAGATGGAGGCAAATGTCCTGGTGTGTAGCTCACATCATTTAGTAAATGCCAATACAAACTGTTGGATTTAGATCAATTTTTAAAATGTCAATAAGCAGGAGAGAAATTCTGTCCAAGATGTTAGGTCATATGAATATCTTGTTCAGCTGTGTATTCAATGTAAGGGGCTTCATTCAAAACTGGAAAAATTGGTTAACATTATTTTATTATTTTACCTTTTAAAGTTTCCTGGAAATAATGGAAAATATGAATTTCCTTGAAAGAAAACTTCAATTTAATCCTATGTAACTATTAATTCATTATCAACTTATTATTGGAAATGTAATTATTTATATATGTTACATTTTATGCTTGCTTGTAGCCAAAATGTCACATTTATGCATGATCAGCTCACCTAACTAAAGGACTCTGTAGGTTAGCAATTCACTGGAATTAATTGATTGATTGCAAGAGCAACATTTGAACACTGCCCCCCCCCCCCCCCCCTTATAATTAGTACCAAATTACACAGTTATTTCCTGAAATGTGTCAGAAATCAAATTAAATATCAGGCAATTGTTCAGAAATGATGGTCCCTCACATCAAAGCCTACATCAAATTCATCATCATTACATCAAACGTCTGACCTTTTTCTAGAGCGAAATCAAGCCTGGGCTCAAGCTAGAAAGTCAAAGCTCGAGTCTGACTGGTTGAAATTTTGGCGTTTACGTAATTTATGTACTGTAAAAATCCGTAATGCCAAATCCGCCTATTTCCTTTCTGAAACATCAAAAAATTTAAATAGCCCTCTTAAGTTCTGGAAAACAATCAAATTATTAACGGAGGCAAAAACAGATACAGAAGTACCATCTTGTATTGTTGTTGATGACAAAAAAAATCATTGACAAAAATGAAATCTTCAATAGTTTTAATAATCATTTCATTGCTGCTGGTTCCCTTTATGAAACACTAAATAATCCAGTTTCCGGTTCTCCCACTGCATGTTCTGTTGATCAGTTACTGTCAACTCAACTATTTCATTTCAAGACAGTAACCGTACTAGAGGTAAGAAAGGCCTTGAAAAATCTAGATCCAAAAAATTCATCAGGTCCAGACAAATTGGAACCATATTTTCTAAAAATAGCTGCAGATTTGATAGCAAATCCAGTTACATATTTAATTAACCTTTCTTTAGCCACAAATCAAGTACCAGCTATCTGGAAATCTGCCAATGTTCTCCCCCTTCACAAAGGTGGTGATCCTGCAAACATAAATAACTATCGGCTGTTTATTGATTTGTCAAAAGCTTTTGACACAGTGGACCATAAAATACCACTTCAAATACTCACCTCTATTGGACTATCAGAACAAGCAGTGGGATGGTTCAACAGTTATCTATCAGGGAGAACACAATGTGTGCGAGCAGATGGTTTCACTTCTGCCTCCCTAAATATTTCAAAAGGGGTGCCTCAAGGCTCAATCCTTGGGCCGCTTCTTTTTAGCATTTATATAAGCAACCTCTGTAATAATATAAATAATACAAACTATCATTACTATGCTGATGATACTGTTCTCTACTGTTCTTGGTCCACTTTAGGTCAAGGAATTACAAATTTACAATCCGCTTTTAACATCTTGCAACATAATCTGGCTACTTTAAAATTGGTTCTAAACTCTAAAAAAACTAAAGTCATGACTTTCACAAGGGGAAAACCATCTAAAAGCAATGTCCCAACCATTTGTACACTTTCAGGTACAGAAATCGAAGAAGTGTCACATTACAAGTATTTGGGCATTATCATTGATCAATCACTGTCTTTTACATTGCATGTCCAAGGTTTGGTTAAAAAACTGAAGTTGAAGTTAGGTTTTTTCTTTAGAATCAAGTCCTGTTTATCCTTTGAAGCAAAAAAACAACTTGTAAATGCAACATTCTTGTCTGTTTTGGACTATGGTGACATTTTATATATGTATTCAACCTCCCAGTGTCTTCATGCTTTGGACACGGTGTTTCATGGAGCCTTAAGATTCATCACAAACTTAAAATCTCATACTCATCACTGTTTGCTGTACTCTCGGGTCGAGTGGTTCTCCCTCTCAATCAGGCGATGGATGCGCTGGCATCTTTTTATTTATAAGGCAGTATTAGGACTACTTCCTCCTTATCTGAACGCTTACATCCTCCCGAGGTCTGCAGGGACATATCACTTGCGTTCACAGGATCTGTTTTTATTGTCAGTCCCTAAAGCCCGCACTGACTTTGGTAAAAAGGCTTTTAATTTTGCAGCACCATCTACATGGAATCAGCATCAGAATGAACTACAGTTGAAGGAGTTGGTCTCATTTTATTCTTTTAAAGGCTTTCTAAAGGATCTTGCAGAAAGGCAGTCTGTCATTGTTTTTAAATTGATTTAGGACTCAGATTTTTTATGATGACATTGTTGTTTGAATATGATGAGTGAAAGTGTGTCTATATTTTTTTACTTGTTATTGTCTTTGTATTTATTTGAAACCACGCTGCTGCCACGTGCCAGGACACTTTTGTAAAAGAGATTTGTAATCTCAAGGAGTTTTTATCTTGGTTAAATAAAGGTTTGAATGAATGAAAAAAAGCATTACCAGAAATTATGATTGGCAACTGAAATCAGCAACGTGTGCTATTTGTCTATTAAAAAAAAAAGTTGTCAAGACTCAGAAAAAAGACACAGATCATCAGCAGCACTATATCTCAATCCTTAGAGATACTGCTCTTTATTTATTTAATCAAACAGATTGATATTAACCAATACTTTTATGCATACCATCTTACAGCACAGTAATACATACTCTTTATACAGTCAATACATTCATTAGGAGGACAGAACTGAATTGTGCAAGCCTATAAATACTCCAGTACAATCAAAAAACACAGTTCTGAAACACTGCCATGGAGAAAGGTAAAATACTCAAAAAGGTCATCGTGTAGAAAATCACAATCAGAAAAATACCACAAAAAAATGCCAGAAGCATCAGTTGTACATTCATGGATATATCGTTATAATACTGTGCTGTATGTAATTATATTCATCATGATTGGGAATAAATACAATATTTGATTTCATACATTACAGGTCCTATGGCACAAACACTTTTTAAAGCTTCTTTCTGTCTAAGACAGACATTATGTACACACAGACACACACACACACAAACACAAACACACACACACACACACACACACACACACACACACACACACACATACACTGTAGAGCTAAGCAGGTAGAGAGAGACAGAGAGGAAACGGAGGAGGTGTGAGAGAGAAAATACAATTTCACCATCTGATTGATTTATGTTTGGTTATCTTTATAATATCTGGCTGAAGAAAATATAGATTTGGGCTTTTTTTCTCATAATAGGGAGGATTTCTTGGCATCACCCCCCCTCATACACAAACCCTTTTACATGCTACCGAATACCTCACGTGGGAGACGAAGCACCTGCATGTGACACTCTTTCAACACCTCCCACTCATCCATTCACTTTGGTTTCCCAGCATGCCCGCCTTGTTCCCATGAGGCCACTTGACTGAGGCGCCAGTTCTCCCACAAATGTCACATAAACATCAGCTGAAAGACTGGATGGGGTTAACATGTGAAATGAATGTCATGGCAACATTGATCTGGCATGAGCTCCTCAGGCTGAAGCCCAAATTATTTTACTTTCTTAATGATCATAGTCGGCTCATTAGGCAATATTGATTGAGGATTAAAGCACATATTTTAGTGCCTTTACACTTAATGATTTGTAACGTCCTGCTGAGGATGACTTTGCTGGACCTGGAGTCAAGGAGCTTGCTGAGTGATCACAGGTTATCGACCCTTTGGCCGTTCATCTCCATCAAATAACTCTCGACATCCACCAGCTTAATCTCAAGGTCCCTAACCGCATTGGATACATTTTTTGAAGAGAAATGATGGAGCGATATGCTCAGTATGCACATGTAGCACACAAGACTTCAAGGCAATCAGTTGACAAGTAAAAAGGACACTTGTGAAATTAACTTTGAGCGAGTGCATTTGACATAAAGTGGGAAGAAAGAGGGATGAGTGGGAGGAGTGCAGAGTGAAGGAGGTGAGTAGCAAGTGGTGACTGGTACTCCTTCATTCGCATTGCAATTTTGAAGAAAATCAATTTGTGAAGACGAAAGAAATGGGAATTGAAAGTGGAGGAGCCAGTCATGATCTGAGAGAACAACTGAACTGAAAAGGGGGTAAATAGGTTCATTCCAAAAAGTAATCTTTGATGGGAAAAGAAATTGGAAAGACTATCACATAAGCCAACAGTTAGCATCATTGCAAATACAGCACTAGAAAAAATTGGTGTCCATGTAGCTCTAACTGGAAATTGAATTTAACAACCTGGGTCTTTGTAGTTTTGGCCATAATTCCTATTTGATCTGAGTTATTCACCAAGTGTATTGCTGAGAAACACTTTACAGGGCAATGCAGCACAAGCCAAAACTTGTGATGTGCATGGAGAAGGGACAGCAGTCTTTAATGGTCACACTTATTTTTAAATCTATCATTTATGTGTATTTCATTGCTTGCTCTCTTTTTATCTTAGCTTGTCTCTGTTTTGTAAAGTGTTTTCAGTATAGCACACTTACAGTTAAAGGCACATTGACCTTCTCCATACTAATTACTTTTCCTTTTCATAGAAAATTATTGCACCACCTACATCAATCATGAGACACTCCTTGCCAGTTCAGTAATTTGATTGGTCTAAAACCATGTGACCTTGTTCAAATGGGATGGAAGATAGTGATGTAAAAGATTAAAACAAAACAAAAACATTTACATAGGACGTTTGTTAAATCTGGATTTAATTACATTGAACGCAGACTTTGGCTGATCACTACTCCTCACCCTAAGGACGTGTCTTGTTGAGTTGACATGTCCAAATATCTCAGCAATAAAGCTGGTAAAAAGTTATTACAACTGACTTGACAAAACTATGAAACATTTGCCCTGATTTTCAGCTGCAGCCAGTTGTTTTGTTTAAAATGTTGCTATGGTGAGAGAAAGAACAACGACGTACCTGCAGTCACTCCTTAAAGTGTCTCAGACGTTTGAGTGTCAAACAAGAGTTTGGAGGGCATGACTTTATAATCTATGACAGACGCACCTAACATTCATCAGATTTAAAGCCTTATCCATTACAAGGCCTGATGTGTCTGAGATCTCCAGGCTGTTATTTGAAAAAATCTTCCCTTTGGCGCAGCTCCATTCTCGCTAGATAGATGAACACTGGTAATGCCCCAGGTGTCTGCAGAATGGATGTGCATTGATCTCAATGTGCTCTTTCTCTTTCTGTGGGCAATACAGAGCACAGTGTGTATGTGTGTGTGTGTGTGTGTGTGTGTGTGTGTGTGTGTGTGTGTGTGTGTGTGCATTTATAGTTTGTTACCAGGCAGCACCGAGACAAAGTTGATGTAGGTGACTGTGTTTCGCTGTAAATTGTTACTGAATTGCCATCAGCCACCTGCAGAATGAGCAGAAATGAAATGTGTCACTTTGACCCTGAGACCAAATTCACTGCTGCATCATGGGACAGAAAACCTTGGACGAGGGAACACAAACTGAAAGGGATGGAGTGCAGACTAGTCTGTTCTCTCTATCTCTCTCTCTCTTTTTCTCAGTCTCTCAGAAAGCTAAAGGGCTTAAGTGATGTGACATTCATTATATTCATCCAGATAATGGTTAACAGTAAATCATCAAGGACCATTAATAGTTAATAGAGGACTATCTACTAATAGCAGAAATTTCCTCTTCCTAATATTGGAAATGTGATTACTAGATTAATGACACCTTGGATCTGACCCCAAGTCATATTTTTTGTCCTGTATTTTTGTGAATCTACAATAACAGTCAAGTCTACTATTAATAAATATTTAACCAACAATAAGAAGAGTCTACTCATCCTACGACAACCTGTGGGGTAATGTCCATAGAGAGTGCCGACTTGTAAGTGACCTGCACTGCTAAAATGAACTTGACACGCACACATCTTGACACTGTTCATTTGATAAAAGCCCAAATTAACATGCCTTTGAGAGTCCTCTGCATATTCAACTGGAAATGACAGCACTGTTTTAACATTGCTCGAGTTCAGTGCCTAGACTCTGACTGGATATCTCTGCTTTCTGGAAATGACTCCCAACGGACAAAGACACAGCTGTTCAAAGTTCCTCGCCGTTGGGGGCAGTGTGCAACAGAGAGCATCCATAAAGAATTCAATGTCAACAGGCATTTGAGATTCACCAAGAATTCATCTAGTTGCTAGTTTATTCTTTCGTGGTGGCTCATAAAATTCAGTAATAGATGATGGTCCTATCCCTTTTATCAGTCTGTGAGTCTGGAGTCAGTCACTTACAGTAGCTGTATTTTTTTGCATGGAGGTAACAATCAACAGCTGGTCGCTGCTTTGTGAATTGAACATAAGAGGCAATTTTCTGTCAAGCAGGCATCTGCTGTTTGCTATTCCACCTTTCTATCCAACCAATTTGTTATCTCTCAACGCTAGCTAAACTGTCACCTATGTGCTCTCCAGGTGTGTTCACATTTTCGAGCCTCAAAGAGTCCCATGCGGGCAAAGCTGGTCACTAAGGAGACAATGCCTGACAATGTTCCCCAACAACTGAGGGTGGGGGCGGTTGCTGGTGGCTGAGGACTCAAGAGGAAATACAGATAGGCTTCCCATTTTTGTCATACTGGTACACCAACATCTTGATGCAGTGGGAGTTGGCTGGTGAGATCCAGGGGCTGCTTGTGATGGAAAAGTTGTGGCTGGCGTAGAATGGCGGCGGCTGCTTCCGGCAGTGGACCAAGGCTCGCAGCACGTTGGCCGCCATGCCCCGGAAACGCTTGCTGATGAAGCAGTAGAGGAAGAAGTTGACCCCGGTGTTGAGCAACGCTAGCATGTTCGCCAGATCGGTGAGCATGTGGAGCAGTCGACCGGCACCTTGTGAGGCTGGTGGAGGGGAGTAGAAGTGATAGAGGATCATGAGGGTACGTGGCGCCCACAAAACTGCGAAAATGGAGGTGATGGCAAGGAGAATGGCGGTGGTCTTGCCGGTAGAGTAGCCACGCAGACGGAAACAGCTGCGTCGTCGGCGTAGCTTACAAACAATGCCAGCGTTTAGGGAGAAGAAGACAGTGCAGGGGAGGAGGTAGACAGTGGCGCAGTGGGCCCACACCAGGACATGCTGGGCCACGGTTCTCCTGTTGCCCTCCACTCCTCCTCCACCACCACTCACCCCAGGCAGGCTGTGCCACAGCTCAGGCCACCAGTAATAAGGAGCTGCAGAGAGCAAGCACCCAATATACACAGCAAATATCACCCTTCGTGTGCGGGCCGGGTAGGAGACAGTATGGTAGCGCAGGGGGTGGCAAACAGCGATGTAACGGTCAATGGTGAGAGGCACGGTGATCCAGATGGAGGTGTGGATGGAGGAGAACTCCAGAACCTGCACCACATTGTTTAATGACAGAGGCAGCGGCGTTGCCAAAATAAAATCCTCCAATATGAAGTCGACAAAAACAATGAGGAGCAGGACCAGGATGTCAGCGGCTGCCAGAGCCAGGAGATAGTTGTAGGAAGACTTCTGGCGACGCAGCACCAGCTGGGACAGGATAACCACGGTCAGGATGTTAGCTAGAAGGAGGAAGGAGGGGAGGAAGGGAGGTGATTGAAAGTAAATAGGTGGATGAAATAGGGGAATGATGGTAAACAAAATAGTTTTGAGAGATTGGAAAAAGGATGGACACAGGTTAGGGAAGGAAACAGAAAAATGTTGTGTTAGTGGGCAGGCAATTGAAAAGAAGCAACAACAAACATAACAACAATAGAGACGGCGGACATTAGTCTAGGTAGAGCTAACACACAAGTGTAACTGCACTGCAACACAAACACACAATACAAACGATTTTGGGCACCATCAAAAGTACCAAGCACACATTTTCTTTCAGTTTCAGCCTATTTGACAACACACAAAAAATCAAATCTGTTATCGTCCCCAGTCAGTATGTACCACGTTCAACCAGCTCTCCTACTGTGTAATCCCTCCTCTGTTTATTGCTCCCTTCCCTTTTCCCCTTCATCTACACCTGCTGTGTAATTCCAGCAGCACCTGCCTCCGCCTTTGGCCAAATTGTTATCTATAATAAAGAGTAAAGCAACAACAAAAAGAGGAGGGCAACAGCCTTGGCAAACTGCTGAGTTCACTACTGCATGCCACTCTGCCGCCGGCAATTTAGCTCCTAAAACAAAGCACAAGGACGCCACCGTCTGCCGCTCTTTTTTTATCTTTACTACATATCCCAGACATATACCTACACCTTCTCTTCCATGTTGCCAAATTAATTGTTTCCCTCGCCACCTTCTGTTTGTTTGTTATTCTAACTGTGTCGCTTTCTTTCACAGGATAGCTGAATAGCCCAGGAGGGCTCTCATTTTTTTAACTAAAAAAAACATGGAAACGGCCTGGATCTGATTTATCCCACTGCTGCTTCTACCAATGCATGACCTCTGCGCGCCTGCATCAGACAGGAGGAGCACAGCTTTCTGCCTCTCACGTGATACTGCACTTTGGTTTGGTGTATTAAACAGGCTCATTACACGTCTTCTTTCTTTGTTGTCCTGTTCTGTTCCCTGCTTCCCACTGTCACCATGTGTGCATGTTATTCCCAGGTGACTGTGTGAGCTTGCTCAAATGTTTCCCAAACCTGGAAGAGACTATAAACAAGACAATGGCTTTGCTTACACTGTAGTGTTGTTTGGATGTAAAAGGAATAAAATCAGTTGAATGAATCATTGTAAATATCGGTACAGAGAATTGTAAATATTAGTATTAGTATAGTATTGTAGGAAAAAGTAGTTAAACGTCCCCTGTTTTTTTTTTAACTATGTTATGTTTACATTTACTTATCTACTAAACCTGTTGAATGTATTTCTCCCCCCACCCCATTAACATTTTCAAAGACAATTTCTTTTATTGAAGAATTTCAAACCTACATTGTTTATGTCCATGCTTGCTTCCTAGCAGTCTTCTTCATCCTTGCCTTTTTTTGGTGCACTGCAATTTTCTTTGGGCACATTATTGTTACTAACTTTCAACCAGTTGGATAGCATGAAACCATCAGCATGCACGAGATACTGTGGACCCACTCTTAAAAACATTACTGGACAGCGCTATTAGGGGCCACAAACTGCACAGGGGACCTTTAATGGACCTTAAATCCAAACTATTTTAAATGAACTTCCATGTGCAAGGTTAGTTTTCTTAATTCCTGAAAAGATGATCTTGACATGTTGGTAATAAATGGTTTTCATCAGAAAGCAATAATATGTAAATTGTTATTTCAGGTGTATTTTTTGTTTTTTGTAAAAGTATGATATTAATTCTGGAAAAGCCTCTTATATAATATTCAGACATTTCTGCTTCTTAAAGGAGATGCTAGTGTGTTAGCATGTTGCACATTAAGAACATTCATTGCATGTAAGTAAAGTTAAATTCAGAGGTGAAAATCAACAATTTTCCAATGTATCCAAAGATTCCTATTTCATGCTGTACTGGTTCAATTACCTAAACTAACATCAATTACAGTCAATAATGTGCCCATCCTTGTTGCTAACCAACTTCCTTTAGTGAAACTTGCTGGTGCGGCATGAAGACATGTCCAATCTGTCTCAGACAAACATGCCTCTGACGTGGATTTGCATCGCAGCATCACTGAGACCTCAATGCATTTAGCAGCTGTCACTGTGTGTTCTGTGGTCCTGTCCCCTCTGCAGTAAGAGATCTGGGATTGGATTAAATATGGCAGCTAGGAGTCTGGTAGATCACACTTCACAGCCTCAGCCACTATCAGCTGATTACAAATTACAAAGCCAGCTCCAGATAATGACTAAAGATGTCCTTGCCAGACTGGAGGATGTGCCGCAGAAGACACGCACGCATGCACGCACACACACACACACACACATGCACGCACGCACACGCGCGCGCGCGCGCACACACACACACACACACACACACACACACACACACACACACACGCACACACACGCACACACACGCGCACACACAAACACACACACACACAAACACACACACACACACACACACAGATCATTAGGGATGCGCCAATACATAACAATGTCATAACAGACAATCTATCAATAACATAAATGAGACGTCAAAGCAATTTACAAGACTCGACAAGCCAATATATTTGTACATGTAGGGCTGCTGGATTGCAGTACAACCCCCCAAGTTAAATAGCTTTTATGTCAAATCTTGGTCGACTGTTTTATTGATTCTTTGTTTTCAGCTACTGGTCTTACACTTTCTGTGTGTTTCTTCTTTTCTGGTGGTCAGTTTGGTCCACGATAACAATAAGCAATTAGCAAATTAAGTAATCTATAATATATTCAATTTTAGGTTAACCTTGGATTTAGGGATATGGATCTTCAATCTTCAATAAGTATTATGCTACTTTTAATAACATTCAGTGTAAACATTGCAAAGAAGAGTTAATGTCACCATGTTCCAACACTTGGCCATTGGCAGATTAATCAATGATAAAAAAAATCATTGTTAGTTGCAGTCCTTTTATTTTTTTGTTTTTGTTATGTCTGTTATGTCTATAAACCTCCTTGAGGGGTCATAGTGAACAAACGAAAATGTAAAAACTCTGATCTTCTGCTCATCTGTTGAGCTTTTTGATTTTATGTTCTTGTTTTGGCTTACTGCTTGTTTCAACAAACTCTTTTGTCTCTGTTTGGTCATACTGACTCTTTGTATTCGTCATTTCCCATACAGCTGCCTCTCACAGCTGTCATTGCCTATGTACACACACCTGCAGCATCTCATTTGGTTTATCCAAGTGATCTTATCAGTGTGTTATTGTACCATGAAAAGTTTGCTGCTAAGCTTTGAGCTGCTCATAAGCTTCCTGGTGGAGGTCCATTTTGCTGCATTTCCACTGCATGGTACATCAAAGCTCTACTGAACTCGATTTGCTCTTTTTAGTTTTTTTTATTAGCAAAAGTTGTAGATAGTACCTGGTACTTTCCTTGGTACCACCTTGGTTGAGATTCCAAGCGAGCTGAGCCAATACTAAATGTGGAGTTAAAACACTGCAGACCACTGATTGATCAGAGAGAATTGTTACTAGCGTGACACGGGACATCTTGTACAAACCCACCATTTTTAAATACCCATGCTACCATCACAATGTTTTTATTCACTCACCCCAGATTTAAAAAAATCACAGCCCACAAAACTACGGCATACCCTGCAGTGTAGTGTATGTTGTATACTACGCCGTGCAATTGACTAAGTGCACACTTTTGCCGATGAAAGGATCCAGCGAAAGGCGTGTTGAAGATGATGTCACGGCAGTTTTATATGGCGCCGCTATGGCGATCAGCTGAGAATCCCAACTACGGAGGGGGTAATATCTGCAATGAAAACGAAATACAGAAAAGCAACTGGTACCAAAAGTAAGTTGAGTCAAGGTGAGTTGAGCCGAACGATGCAGTGAAAATTAAGTATTACAAACCCTGCACAATGTACGTCGCCTTCAATCCATCGCCTCAATTCCCCTTTCGTACCTCACTTTCGCTCTTTCTCTATCCACATACTGCTAAACAGAGAGGGATGACATGAAATGGAAATAGTGAGGTGTTGACTGTCACTAGCTGGGTATTATTCTGTTTGGGCTCCCCGGTGACACAAGGCCTTCTACAGACAAACAAAAGGGATCCGTGGCGAGTTTGACATTTCCATTTAGCTCTAGCCAGCTTGCACTGGGGTGCCCATTCAATTCAATTGACTCCTGCTCTTTATGTTGTCTTGGGGGGCTCAGACGAGTTGGAGAGCTGCATACTCGTGCACAGGCAGAGACACATGCACAATGTCCACATCTTTTCTCTTTGCAGGGGAAAACAATGTACAGTACATTTGCTTGTTTTTTTGTGTGTGTGTTCGCACGGATGACCCTTTCTGTCTTTTTGTTTGGGAGTGCTTTTGTGTTTGCAGTCCCCCCTGCTGCTTCCCTTATATGACGAGGGACAGGGCCATTGACGTTGTTTAGCGGGAAAAGAGAAGGCACAGCGTGCTCCCTGAGGTGTGTAACGAGGCTGACTCATCCTACCAGTAAAGGGACATGTTCAGAAAGGCTGTCGACAAATGACACTGCGCATCTTACCATAACCCCTCGAAACCAATGGCAAAACATAAGATGCTGCACACTAGTCGTTAGGCTTTCTCATGGGCCTCATATTACACACACAGAACATAAAAAAAAGGAAATTATACCCCAAAAAAGACAATGAAAGTGAGCATTGTAATTAAGGATTTTTTTCTGTCATTTGGAGGAAATTGAGGTTTGGCTTTGACGGCTTATCCTGAGGCTAATAAGACAAGAGGAGTGGAGAAGAGAGGGATGAGGAATTAGATGAAAGGTGAAGTTAAGTGTGGTGTGAGGAAGGTCACAGAGAGTTAAAAAAAAGAGAGCAGGCTATTGAGAGGGAATGGAGTGGAGGATTAGATGGAAAGAGAGAGAGAAAGAGAGAGAGAGAGAAAGAGAGAGAGAGAGAGAGAGAGAGAGAGAGAGAAAGGTATATAGGAGAGCGGTGACGGTGGGAGGAAAGGAGGGGAGGCGAGAGACAGAGAGGGGGTGAATATCAAAGCTTGCTTCAAAGGTCACAAGCACTTTGTTCCTGATGACAACCATTTCCCTTTTCTCTTCTCTAAGTGTCAGACCGGACATAAAGCAGGGCGATTCCTTAATTCCCCCAAACGGAAACCAGGACCACATCCCTGCTACAAGGCCACAAAAAACATACATTGAAGATAAATGTATGGTTTTACTGACATCAGGCATTGTAATGCCATGAAAATGTGATAATTTCAATCCAACACATTTTATTGTGAGCATCAGCCTGATGTGTGTGATCAGAGAGTTAATGAGGAAGGGTAGATGAAGCTCATAAGAAAAAGAAAGAGGCAATAAAGAAAATAGAGCAAGAATGAGAAAAGGAGAGATATGAAAGGAAACAAGATATTTAAGGTTGCTGGGCATATTAAGAGAGAGACAGGCCCTGGTTGCTGCTAATGATATTGATGCTACTGCAGTGCTCTGCCTCTGCACACCTCTTACAGTCATTCATTTTACAGACAGGCCAGAGTGAGTCAAATTGTATTGGACATGACTGTCCTTACATCAAGGCTATCCCTGCAGACAGTGACTGCCAGAGACACTGCACACTGACAAACTCAGCTTATCATGTTTAAAGGGTTCAAAAACAGTGCAACAATTATAATGTGCTCTTGGATCTTCTCCAAATGTATTTTATGAGGTTTCAGCTTTAAAAATAACTTAAAAGGTAAGAGTTAGTCAGAGAGTTAAATGCAGAGAAGAGACGGGAAGAAGGGTAAATGGATGAAAGATGAAACATTAGGACGTCAACAGATCACAGCGCTATAAGTAACCTCAGACTGATGCATTACTGTTGTCCAAAAAAATGCCAAACGACACGCAGGGATTTGGCTTTGCAGGGTTTTGTTATCAGATGGTCAAACAAAGTCAGCTCTGTCACTGCTTCAACAACATCTCTGATTTATTGCCTCAAACAACACGTCCCTCGTCTCTTGCCTTCTCTGTCCTCCCGCGCCCTCTCTGGCTCATCTCCCCCATGACAAGCTGACATGCTCATCACTTCTCTCCCTCCCTTCCTCTCCTTCCTGCCGACTGGAGACAAACCAGAGCTCAAAACTCTCTTACATTTAAATATTCACTATATTTTACCTTCGTGTCAAACAAATGCTTTCACATCCTTTCCTCTTTGTCCAGTTTTTACTTATCTCAAACTCCACTTTTAGAGCGATAGTATCTATTAACAAGCCACCATCACACCACAGATGCGACTGACACCTGACCACTACTACTTGGAATAGAGGGTTGTTAGCGCTGAACATCCCCGACCTTTTACCCCTTCGGGTGGGTGGATAAGTGGGAATAGGAGGAGATGTTTTTCAGCTCTCACTTGCGCTAATCACACCACTGACTGTCGAACAGCCACACAAGCTGTGAGAAGCTTCAAGGAAGAGGAAAGGAACGCACCCAAATACTATGGAGTACGTGAGTTGATGCAGGTTCGTTTGCACAGCTGGAGGAGGGGCGCATTTCTGCTGACACAATGTGCACACATCTCCACACTACACAACCACTTGTTGGCACGTCCACACTTAGATTACGTGATAACACCTGAGCCAGTTTTATTCGCCAATTGTAAGCGCTCAAAAAGTCAATAGAAATTTGAGTGATGATTATTTAGTTGCACGTACTGTTTCCAACAAACCCTCCAAATTAAATGAATACGTCTATTTGTAACTGCCCTTCAGAATGACACGTATGCATGTTCTCTATCAATCTATCATTTTATACAGGGCCATCCATTTCAAAAATAAAAGTGGTATCTGACGGTTTAGTCTGGCTCAATGGATGCCTCCCCTCTCGCTATCTCCACTATTGGGGCTTAGCATTACCCAGGACAGTTGTAATTGGTTTAACGAAATACAAACAAGGCAGAGCATTTTTTTGCCCTATCTCAGAATAGATAGGGGGTGTAGCTAGACCATACTGCGGCACTAACACAGCACTGCATGACGGTTAAGTTTTGGTTACGTTTATACTCAAAAACAACTTAGTTAAGG
>NC_050193.1:9711074-9751074 GCF_008315115.2 Sander lucioperca | reverse complement strand
ATAATTCCACCTTTCCCATTGTCATACTGTATCACTTACAGTATCCTTCAGAATCCAGGATATGAAAAACTACTTATTGTTTTGACCCATAGCCTTTTGTGTGTGGTGCCAAACTGGGAAGGAAAAAGGCTTCATCGGCCCAGAGGCACTCACCAAAGTAGTCAGAGGGTCCGAGGCGGCCAACCTCCACGTACTCCTCGTTGTCAGACCTGCGCTGCAGAACAGAGGCTATTCCCTGGAGACAGAAAAGAAAAGAAGGAGAATTGGAGGAAAGAAAATAAAGACAAAGACAAGAGAAAGAACAGGAGAGGGAGAGAAATAAAAGGAGGAGGGGTTGGTGAAGAGGGGGAGAGATGGAGGAAAGGAGGGGGTGGGAAAGAAAAAGGAGGAGTTATTAAGCAAGAGGCTGAAAATCGCCAGGAGGATTAAACCGAGAAGAAATTCCTTTGCTTAATAAGAACACAGGTGCACAGGATTTAGCCCACTTTCCTGTGGGACGGACACCTGTTCTGTGGGACGCCTATGAGCAGGAACACAAAACACATACTCAGATATTCCAACGGGGTGTGTGATACAAATTCTAATTGGTTCTGCTTTTTTTCCTTCTTAGTGTAATAAAAAATGAACATCTAAACCTGTATAAGGCTGAACTGATTCCTCAGTGTCTCCATCACATAATCCCCTTCATAAGCATTCACCCACAACTCCCATATAGTGTCCCTAAATTACCCTAAAACACTAACACTTTCATGGACCCACCCAAAAACTTAGTATGCTCCGATAGCATGTCTCTGACCCACTGAGTCTGTTGTGCATTTGCAAACAGACACAACCAGGCAACGATAACAGACACAGATGGATTCAGAATGAAACACAAACCCGCACGCAAATGCACATACACACATACAGTGAGAAAATCAACAGCTGATGTCTGCTGGACAGACTGACTCGACCTCGCTACGCATATTACCATCGCTCGCTGGTGTGATTCATATAAAAAGGATAACGCAGGAAATTTGATTTCCGTTCACTCTGCCCAACAGATGATAACAGTTCATGCTGTGTACCTTGCAGCTGTTGACAAACTGTGTGTGTGAATGAGCACTGCGTATGAGTGTATGTGTGAGTGTGTGTGTGTGTGTGTGTGTGTGTGTGTGTGTGTGTGAGAGAGAGCGAGATGGAGCACAAGTTTGGCGTGCATATGTTTAGACAGAGGAGGAATACGTGTTTTTAATGTCGATGTCTAGACATTTGCATGTACTCAAGTTCAGCAGTAAATTGGTAGCAGGTAAGAAATCAGCAGGGGAACTTCCCAGCTTGTCTTGGACCGTGTGGTAAAACAGACTTGACCGTTCCAGCACTCTCTCACTGTCTCTAATCCTTCTCTGCACTCTCTGCTCCTTCTGCTGACCAGGCTAATAATGCCAAATATGAATATAATGAGCTTTAATGAGAACCCCAAAACTGCCAGCTCTTTACTGCAGGCACACAAAGGTGAGACTGTATTTCAGTGAAAGGGATATGTGTGTGATTTAGAGAGTTAGTGCTTGAAATGAAGTGTGGAGAAGTGGGGGATACTGTTCAAGTAAGTGGGGCATAGCGTGTGTAAGAGATGACCAAACCGTGTCCCGTAATGCCATGATCACCACACACGCGATATACAGCCGGGTGAATTTAGCTGTGGGGTGGGAAAGAGGGCAGTGATAATGTAGCTGAGCACGGCTGAATGTTAAGAGTGTTGAGGACAGACTGACATGTTCCCGTATGTCTTGTGTATGCTTCTGTAATTTTATTCCCTGCAAAACTTTATTTCTTTTCAGAGACAACTGCTGCGACTGTCCAGCAACTGTTTGGTGTAGATGACATCCTGAACTTTTCTATTTTTTGTTTTGGCTAGGCTATTCCCATTTACTGCTTTGGGTTTTCTAACTATTATTGACATTTAAAAAAAAATGTAGTATAGAAAATAAACTGCACCTCAAATCTGGCCTGTGGAAGTTTTCCACTGTGGGAAAATTTCTTGCAGCTACATCAGCTTTATTCTTTTACTTATGAGCATGCAGCAGCAGCAGCAGAGAAAAGGCTGGTGTTTCACAGTTTGCTTTTGTGGTGAACTAAAATGCTGCTATGCTGACCAGAGAGGCTTTTCATTGCGTACGGGATGGCATTTAAGCCACAATGTGAACACCACAGGAGGAAGTAGAGGGTTACTAGACTGCAAAAAATACAGTCTATATCACATTGAGAAAGCAATCTAGACACTTTTACCTCCATCGGACTGATTCAAAGACATGGGATAAATCAGCGTTCACCAAAATGCTACTCTTATTAGGGTGCCTTGGTGGCCTAGGGGTTAAAGTGCTGACCGGGTGTTGCAACGTCCCCAGGTTGCGTCTGACCGGGAACTTTGTTGTATGTCATACCCCATCTCTCTCTCCCCTCATTTCCTGTCATCTCTGTGTTGTGGGCTATCTAATAAGGCATAAAATAAAAGAATTATAAAAAAAAACATTCTACTCTTCTTAATATCACAAGGCAGGTGTCCATCCAAATGTATCACCAAATGTAATGATAATTTCCAGAAAATTGGCAAAAGAAAATGCTAATCAATATATGTTCCCATATACTACTCTTATGCAAATATTAGGAGATGAGCACATCGAGATAAAGAGCTTGTGGCGCTAATTCTCCAGTCCACACATACTGTATCTGATGTTTTTGGCATTTGACAGATAAGTCAGAACCATAATTGCTGAGTGAAGGTTATTCATAATGTGACCCAAGAAAGGAAATCTCCCATCCTGGGTAAACCCTGACGAACTTCCGGCAAATTTGAGATTTGCTCTGCAAGTCAGTCTGGCGAAGAGCCCATTCAAGCCCATTTCCAATGTCCCCGAAATCGAGGCACCAATCACAAACGCTGAGGCGGGCTTTACACCAATCACAACAGTTGAGGCGGGCTTTACGCGACGACGATAGCACAGCAACGGCGAGCAGCTTTTTGTTTACATTCAACATGACGGCTACCGAAGCGCAGCGCCACCTGGATCGTTGGTCTGATTGGTTGGACTATCCAATGCGCCCAGAGGCATTTGAGCGGCGTCCGTTGGTGACGCCCCTTTGGAAATGAACTGTCAATGAACCTTTCCCAGACCCACTCTCAGTTACAACTGAGAAGGGTCTGGTGTCAACCAGGCTAGAAATCCCCTAAAACTGTACCACTTTGTCTGCACCATCGCCCGAGTTTAATCTCACGTGTACTGCGGCTACCACTTTTATTGAACTTCATCCGGCTGCACCAAACATGCGTTTTGAGTGCAAAAGTGGTATAAAACAGATAGAGATGTGAATGGGGGAGAGAGTGAGGGGGATGGAGCATCGAAGCTTCTGTGTTTACAACTAGTTGATTCCTCTCCTTTCCATTCATGTCCAAACAAAGAAAGTGAGACAGTGCAGCACCGTCAAGTACAGTAGTTCATTCGTGACCAGGCCTCTCCCGGTGTGGTCCAGATAACCATTGTGTACTGTACCCCCCAGGGGCAGCGGTCTGGTCCACAGATATTTCTTTTATAAACATTGAATATCCTCCTCACCACGCTGCCAGACACAGGGTGCGAAGGACTGGAAACAACATAAGATAGCAGAGAAGAAAAGGCAAGAGAGAAAGGGAAGACCAACAGAAAGTATGAATGAATTAAGTCGCAGAGGGAAAAAAAAACAATGGTGTGAGCCAACTTAAAAAACAGAAATACTAAATGATCACTACTGTGTGGTATTGCTAGTCAGATAACACTACAGTCCTTCACCAAAATGCACATTCACATCCACTTGTACGCATACCTAAACACACATACCACACGCAGAGCGTAGCGAGTCGGCTCGTGGTGACATGTCAAAATGTAGCGTTTTGCATGTAGGAAGTAACAACCGTTGGTCCAACAACAGGCACACACAGAGAGGGAGAGAGAGAGAAAGAGAGAGAGAGAGAGAGAGAGAGAGAGAGAGGCTCAAGCAGAGATGGAAGAAGAAAGGTGATATCCTGAGTAGCCTGTTCCCGAGGCCACCCAGCACCAGCAGTGTCTGCACCTTCTCACTCAAACATCAACATATACACAAAGAGGCCTAAGGGCTACTGCGTTTTTACAAGAGAAAATTACTCAAAAAATAGTTTCACCCAATTAAGCCCTGTTTATCTTAATCTTTGTTCTTGTGACTGTATCCTTGCACTCAAAAATGTTTTCATTCATTAACTGCATTGATCTTCAGTCTATACAGTAACAGGTGATATATTGTAGACAACCCACAGAGGATATCTCTTCTGCGTGACCCACAGGGACCCTTTAGAGCCCCTCAGTGTGATTACTTTTGTGTAGGGTCAAAGGACAAACATGAGATGACACATTGAGTTGTTGGTTACATGTAGATTGATGACGGGAGGAGATGAGAGTGGATGCATCAGCAGAGAGGACGAAGAGCCCTGACCTGATTTTACTCAATTTTCATCCAGAGGCTAACAGGCATGTATGGGTCCGTATGATGGTGACTTTGTCCCACCTCTGCTGAAAAGTTACAAGTAAAGAAAGCATGTGCCCAAGAAGCAGCATATCCAACATGTTTTTTTGTCTTTTCAACACCATGTTTCAAAACTCTCAGCGATGTCTCTGATGATCAACAAGTTTCCTTATCCCTCTTTCCATATGCACCATTTTAGGTGGCAGTAGTAAAAGCATGGATGACAGGGTGCTGGGTTTGAGTGTATAAGCATGAGGGAGAAAGCGTGTGCATGTTGGGTGAGTCGGGGCAGAAGTCCTGAAGAAAGGAGGAAATGGAGGAAAGAGGAAGGTGAGGCTGAGTCTTCATGGCCCCCGGAATTCTTTGAAGACTTGTTTGTACAGTGTGAGAAAAAAAATGTAAACATGTCACTTTTCATTAGGGCTCCATTCCTCCCAGCAAGCAAAGAAAGTTATGTCTCTATACCTCCCTTTTGTTAATCCTGCCCATCAGCAGCATGCAATTAGTGACTGTGGGGTTTGTCTTTGGCTGATGCTCCAAAGCCGCAGAAACGACAAAAGAGTGAGAAGAGACAGAAAAAGAGGGAGGCGGGGGAGTGAGAATGAACAAGTTTTGAATGAACAAAGCACTGACATCTCAACCTGGTTTAATCAAAAGAAATAAATGAGTGCACATGAAGAAAAAGAAGAAAGGATGGCGAGTGAGGAAAGTCAAAAATTGTGTCGAGACTGATGGACAAAATCCTTCCCTCCCGCCTTACATGTGGTCCTTTTCAAACCAACCTCTTGCTCCCTATATGTCCCTCCCTGCCCTCTTTGACTCATCCTTCCTCTCTCTCTCGTCTCCCTCCCGGGAGGCTGGGTCCCCTGACCCCGTGTGAAAGTCAGCAACACACATTCCACCACAGTCCACCCTGCTCTGGGAAAGTTAGGCCATGCTGCACAAGAGACAGAGAGAGAGACTGAGGACGGACTGAGAGAGAGAGAGCTTAGAACAAAATGAAAGATAGACAGGAGAAAGGAAAAATGGATTAAAGAAAGAGACAAAAACTACTGTTGGGTAAGGCTCACAGTGTCTGGTGTGACACACTCACATACTGGACTGAGCCGCCTGCCGACGAAGACTCCATCCCCGTCTCTCCATCCTATAATCTCCCAGATTCCTCTGCATATTTTGGCTTTCTCCTCTCTGGGATGTACAAGTCTCAGTTTGATGAGTCTGGCATTGGTACGGTAACTGCTAAATTTGTGTCCTAAACCCCAACTGGGTTCATTTTCTGCATAGTCAAACTGCCTTTTAAAGGATGTCTGCAGCTTCAGGAGGCTTCAGTTGGAGGCTTCAAACTTGAACACTGGCTGGATAACGTGAGGTGAGCGTACAGTACGATACATACAGTGCAGTCTATAAATGTTTTGACTGGGATAACGTTTTTTTTGCATATTAGATTAAGACGGGTGCCAAATTTCAGCTTTAAAGCGATACTGCATTACTTTTGAAAGAAGAAATAAAAAGAAAAGAGGGCTTTTTACCTTTTTTACCTTCAGTCTGGTTTTCAGCAAGTAAAACACATGCTAAGTTAGATTTACTGCTGTTAATGTTTAAAAGGGCCAGTGCTTCACCTTTCACCCAACATGGATGTGATCACCATCAAAACTCCAGAGCTGAAAGCCAAAACTTTAAACTTATAATTGTTGAATTCCAAATTTAATGTGCTGAATTAGCACCAAAACTAAGGAAATATATTACTTTCCAAATACTTACAGACTGCAATGTATAACTTTGAAGAGAGGAATAACTAGGAGAGTGAAAGAATAAATGAAAGAAGGATGGAGAGAAACAGTGTTGTGCTGGAGGGGCACAGGTGGAGAGAGAGAACCTGAGCGAGCCAACACAGGGATAAGGAGTGATACATCACTCAACACCTTTGATAAAAATCCTCCGCTGGCTTAACTGCACCGAACCACTCCCATGCACTGTAACCAACGCACTGCTCCCTCTGACTATTGTTGGACATTAGATAGACAGAGCAACTGACAGAGAGACTAACCTTTAAGTAAGAAGAATGAGAGGGGAGAGTAGGAGGCAAGGACAAAATGACAGCAGATTGTGCCCCCACCTTCTCTAGACAGGGCCCTCCTGACTTGACCCTGGTGAAAGCTCTGTAAGTATGGAGTTAATCAAAAGTGTGTTAGGATGACAGGCAGGGGGCCCTTCATGAGGCTGCGCTAGGGGCCCCAGCTCCACAAAGCCTGCAGTGTGAGGGGGGCCGTTCTTCACACAGTAATCGTGGTTGTGTGGGCCGGAGCAGGGGAACACCACCGGTTAGTCTGTCTGCTGGTGGCAATAAACTGTTCCGACCTGAGCAAAGAGCCCACCAACGTCTCTGCATGATGACATGTACATCAATCTGGGTGCCCACCTGATGACACACACACGGTATTGGGCCACATTCTGTATGCCAACACGTACAGCTTACAGGAAATGTGACAGTAAAAGAAAGTTACCACACATTCTGACTTACTAGTGTTAGTACTACTTTTTCTACAAGACTTCGATTCTCACACACACACACACACACACACACACACACACACACACACACACACACACACACACACACACACACACACACACACACACAGGCCTTTCGACAGACCTTACCTCTGTAATAATGAAGAAGTCATCACCAGGCTCTCCCTGCACCACTATCTTCTCTCCATCCTCAAACTGAACAGGCTCCAGAGCATCGGCCACAGTCAGACGTTCCCACTTATCTAGAGACTCTGTGGATGGAAAACACACACAGATCAGTAAAACAATATGTTTATTACACTGATCAATGCAAGAGTAGATACACAAACATGCTCTATGTGTTTGAGTGTGTTCCATGGTCTGAGAGGATGTCTCTTGCTCAAGTCCAGTAAGCTGGTGGGAACGATAATTCCTGACTAAGGCTAATCCAGTCATTCATCAGGGACCATTACATCTCAGATCCCCCTGCCTCCTCCCTCATCTCATGGAGCCTCATGGAGCAAAAACACCTTAGAACTATCTCCTAAATCTGTAAGACCTCAGCTCTAATGATTCTGGGGTGTGTTGACAGAGAGCTGCCCTGTGTCTGACCATACAAAAACTGTAAAGTTTTATTCCAAACCCAGTCAGGTATCCCTGATAGTGATGCTCGCTCAAGGTAAACTGCCGTAGATAAGAGCATCTGCTTGGTGCTTGTTAAAGTGAATATGTACAGGATGTACTTACAGCATAAGCTTCAATCAAATAAATAGAAATTGTAGTACAAACCAAAGTGGGAGTAATGTTTGTTCAGTGGCTGGGATACATCTAAAAGGGTGGAAGATCTAATGCTGCTGGATTCAAACTGAATATTCCCCCTCTGTTATTGTAAAATGTAATTCAGTTACACTCCAGGGACAGGACTATAATTGTACGAGCATATAATAATAAAGTTAAGATTAAATTAATTTAAAGGAATTCAATATAACATTAAAACTATTAAGATATTTTTTTCAAAGCTCTAATACATTTTTAAAATTCCGTTAAATGTACAAGAAGAACATTGACCATTTGTGAACCAGTCCTGCCAAAACCTGTGATAGAATCTATCTTTTTCAGTTTTCGTTGATTCTGAGAGCCGGTGGCGACAGCTGTCTTTCCGATTGTCCACATTTACAGTGACGTGGTTAGCCCACGGGATATTTCTAGAAGCTGTTGGTATTCACACAGAACCCAAAAACACAGACGGTCACACATCTTTACTTGGAAAAATGTTCCAACCAGAGGAGTTTTGAGCAACTCTGAACTATTGATATTTATAGAAAAAGGACCCACTAATAACTAAATACATCCACATAGAAGATTCACCAAATGAGCTCATCCTTCTTTCACAATTCAGTGGCTCACTGTTGCCTAATCTTAACAGTCTATACATCTACATGTGGAATGTGACTTATCTGCAGTGAAAACACTCCTCATCTTTAGTTTTGTCTAGATAAAAGGATGAATCAGTGTTTTGATTTGACTAAGAGACGAGTTAGAGGCGTAACACTACAGCAGAATCTCTTTGTCTGAGACTGTTGTCTCCTGATGGGCTCAGTAACTGATCCCAGTGTATGTCTATTTGTGTGTGTGTGTGTGTGTGTGTGTGTGTGTGTGTGTGTGTGTGTGTGTGTGTGTGTGTGTGTGTGTGTAAATGTGTATGTTCTTAGGATTAACTAAGGTGAAGTCTGATCGGTTGGAGGTGTCCAGTGTCCCCTCCGGTGGGGCCGTGGTGTCTGCCGGCCCCAGATGAATGTCCTCTGTCTGGCTGCAAGTTAAAGGCAGCAGGTCCTATAGCAGTGATCTTTAACAGCTCGGCATGTAACGTGATACACAAATGTGCTGACTAAAGAACCTACATTTCACGCTTCGCAGAGCCTGCACCCACTTGGATCACCTTGCAACGCACATAGTACGCACCCAGGGAATTGGCCATTGGGATGTGTGACAAAGAACATGTTGTCCGTCCCCCCCCCCCTTCACTCATCGACATCAAGGGTTTGTACCCAATTTCGTGGCTATCTCAAAAATCAAAGACAAACAAAAACACTCCCGCCTCCTACCCCTCCTCCAATTCAAAGAGGTGGAGCGGAGAAGCGGAGCGACAGAAAGAGGAATGAAGAGAGGAAAAGCACTTCGAAGAGGGAGGCAGGCGTTTGAATACAAGCCTCAACAAGGCAGTCCAAAAGGGGGACGCAGAAGAAAGGAGGTGAATGAAAAGAGAGTGGATCTCACAGAGACGTTCTCCTAAGACCTGAATCAAGTGTATGTGTTTATTCAGCCAGCTAATAACTCTGTACAGGGGGCTTGGCCTTACTCTATACACCACACACACACACGATCAAGTGGAAGGGGATGAGATGTCAGTTCCAATTGCAACTCGTTTTGAAAGTCTGAATGAATCTCATTCGCCATTCCTCCAATGGCCTGAGTAGGCTGGTGTTGTCCAAATTCCAGTGGGTAAAGCGAGGCTTATCTTAACTCCCTATTCTTTAATTGTCCACACAGACTGGCTTTAGTATGAACAGTGCGAGAAGATTAGGACTGTACACACAGACCTTACTCAGCTATGGGCCTTGTGTGACAACGTGCACCTGTGTTTATGTGAGCTAATCTACAGTGTATGTTGCACTCGACAGATTTAACTGCCTACACTCTGGACTCTCTGACCTGGTGTTTAAAATGAATGTGAAACATGGCATTGTACACGACATGTGCAAACACGCTGTACACCACACTACCTTAGTAAATGCAGAAATAAACAGTAAAACCAACATATTCATTACGAGATAAGTTTTTAAACCGTACATATTCATACAGACTTACCAAGGATGGAGACCTTGCTGAGGAACTCTTCATACATCTTTCTCTTCCTCAGTGTGCTGCCCTGTAAGAGAAAAAGAGGAAAGACACTTGCCATTAGACACACTCTCTCTGTTTTGTATGTCAGTGCTCCACAATTATTGTAAAACATTATAAAAATTATAATTGTGATCATTCTGCAAAATATTGTGATCTTAATGTCTTGGTTTCAAGAAGAACTGATTTAAAAGTAGTAAAAAACAAAGGTCTCGCTCATACTGTCTTACGATAGTTCTAATCTTAACAGATTCAAATAATTAATATTTTGGAGAGACTAAGAAAGAGCCTTGAAAAAACGACATGTTTGTTGTCAGATAATTAAAATAGAGAGTGTAAATGGCAGACAATAATCCTTCTTGTTGGAACTAAAACTTGTTTTTCCCACTGATATTGAAAAGATTTTTTTCAGGAAAGAAAATTCTTTCCATTTATGTTGATGTCACGTTCATGTTTTGTCTGTGTAAGGTTTCTCTTTCTCTCTTTTTCACTTGAACTCAAAGTTTTCAATTTTACTGTAACTTTTATTTTGCCCAAATTGGTGCATGTTGCTCACTCACTGGTCACGTGTAATAAATGCACTTTAAATGACACAACTGTTTTTTGAGGCTAACAGTAGTGAGACATTACATTACAAACTATGGAACCATTCAAATTCAAATTGCAGCATGGGGTAATCTATCACTAAGTGTAGACGCAGTTCATGGGGTCATACTTCTGGAGGTGTGTATAACTTGTGTGGTAATGTTCATCGCATGTGTGTGTGTGTGTCTGTGTGTGTGGCCCACCCCACCCACCAGGCATGGGGACTTTCCCCTCTCTGCCTCTGCCATGAACATCAGGTGCTTCCTGACAAGTCTAGACCCAGAGGACCTCTTCCCTAACTGCATTTCTTCTTTTTCCTCTCCTTCATTGCACAGAACCACTTGGAGAGAGCGGGAACATAAAGAGAAACAGAGAGAGGGTGAGGAGAGACGATCTTGTCCGCCCTGTGTCTGTCTCTGCATATGGGAATGATATATTGAGGCTTGGGGTGTCTTTAGTGCATAAGTGCCTGAGTCCCGCTGCTGCCTCTAATTTCATATAATTTCACATTTTGTCTTAAAAGGGGAGAAAATGTTCCCAAGTGAGCCAACGTCAAGCTCAAAATCGTAAACAACTTGATTAAAGGAATTCTAGCCTGCATCGCCTCCCTCCTGGATAAATGATTTGTGTGTGTGTGTGTGTGTGTGTGTGTGTGTGTGTGTGTGCGTGTGTGTGTGCGTGTGCGTGTGTGTGTGTGCATGCGTGCGGAGCGTGCAGTCTGTTTTAGGTTCTGCCACTTATGTTTCGTTGCTGTCTCTGCAGAGACGAAACTTCATGCTCATTAAGCAAGCAAATACAAACACTCACACATGTATACTCTACCTCTAACACACTCACATGCACCCACAAACACACACACACACACACACACACACACACACACACACACACTCACTCACTCACACACATGCACCTTCCACAAAAATGTTGAGTTGGTATCTTGATTTCATAGCCTCCCCATAGAGCTCCTCAAACAGGCTTGCTGAGCTTAAAGGCTTACCATGCGTATACAACATTACATTACACAGCAGGACTGATTTATGCGGCTGGTGTGGGAAGGGCTGGGTGGGCCAACATAGGGGTTGACCGGGGTGGATGGAATGAAAATGATACTTTTCTAAATTTCTGATTCTAAAATTTAATCATTTATTTTGTTGGTGCACATTTTCTCTTTGCATTCTTTTTATCTGTCCTTAACCTTATCCTTCCATCTACTTGAGAGGGCCTGAGCACATGTTTCATGTACAAAACTCCCCAACTCCTGTTGGCCATAATGTGTTCGCTCCTCCCGTGGTTAAGGATGAACCAGCCTCTGTGTCTGCTCGCTGTCTTTGAGATTCATCAAAGAGTTGAGGTGTGGAGCGAAGCCAGACTAAACCAACCGTACCTAACGCCCCATCCCCATCACCTTCATCTCTGTCCAATGCGCAACATGCACCCGCCCAAACATTCCTCCTCATTTCTTGGTATCATTTCTCCTCGTCTCCTTTCGTCTTGTGTTCTGTTTGTTGACAGTGGTCTGTCAGTTAATGGCTTTGTCTGTAGCTGTGCCTGTATAAATACTAAGATGACAACAGGTGGGTATTGTATGACTGGCAGCAACACAATGAAGAGAGTGTGTTAATCACAGGGAATGGTATTACATTGTTTACTAAATGCACTCCTGCACAAGGAGGAGAGGAGGAGGTGGGGGCAGGGGGGGTAAGGTAGTTTTGAAAAGCCGCTTTGGCTCAGATAACATGACAAAATAACTTGACATGTTCATATTGTTATCAGCATGCTCAGTGGTTGAAACTGCTTCAAGACCAGTTTTTTTCATTTTTGCCATTGGGTGGAGATATAAGGTCCAGGGTTAAGGGCGAATTATCTACATGGGATGTCTTCAAGGGCACATGCAAACATGTACATGCTATAAAATAGGGCTGGAATTAACTATTATTTTCATTATCAATTAATGGATGAATTTATTAGTTTATGAAATAATTCAAATAACTGTGAAAATGACCCTAAGAGGTTCTGAGATGAGGTTCTTCAAATGTCTTGTTTTGTACAACTAACAGTCCATAATGATATAAAAGACAGAAAAGCAGGCATTTGAAAAGCTGGGAACCAGAGAGAATTTGCTTGATAGAAAAACAGAAAAGATTATGGTGGAAGGAGAATGGTGGAGATCCAGCAGTGAAGCTGTAGTGCAAACAATGAAAGTGATGGTAGCTGCAGCACACCTTCCCAAGCTACTGACTAACAAGCTGCAGATACTCAAGCAATCAGCAAAACTTTACTGGGAAACACACACACACACACACACACACACACACACACACACACACACACACACACACACACACACACACACACACACACACACACTTAGACACTCAATGCTCATTGTGTTGGCTTAGACATTGCCAGAATACCACACTTTATAAAAACAGCTTTACAAATCATTGACAGCAGTAATTAACTACAGGTTCACATAATTGAATCCTGCTTCACCCTGTCTCCCCTCATGCTGCTGCTGCTGCTGCTGGTGGAAGAAACGAAGGAATGAGAGCCGGAGAAAGAGAGAGAGAAAGTGAGAGAGAGAGAGAGAGAGAGAGAGAGAGAGAGAGAGAGAGAGAGAGAGAGAGAGAGAGAGAGAGTCCTCTCAAAAGAAGGTTGCCAGGGCAGACTGTGCCCTCAGTTAAACTATGTGCTTAAGAGGTGACTTGAGTGCTGGGCATGCCAGTGCCAACTTTAAATTGAGCTGAATGGTCCAAACACAAACCTTATTCCATCTCTGTGGCTTCAAACTGTTTGACACAGAGCAGAATATCCACTGCTGATGAAGGATTAGATGCACACAAGTGTTTGTAAGGTTAATTGGAGGCTAATTTAATTTATTTGGAGTAAGGCGTGAGGAACATTTGATGAAATATTAAGTTGGGCACGGAGACAGCAATTAGTCATTCTAACAGCACCCAGAAATGTGTGTGTTTCCATTTTAAACATTTAGACATTCCTGCTAGATAAGCTCCTGGAGCTAGAAATGTGTGTGGAAGCATTAAGGGTGACCCTCTCTCTCCTCCACAGCCCTCTATTTTTCCCCCTTTATTCGTTGAGCAGAAACATTAAAAGCGGAGGATACACCCGGAGGTGGAGGTGGTGTGTGTGTGTGTGTGTGTGTGTGTGTGTGTGTGTGTGTGTGTGTGTGTGTGTATGTGTGTGTGTGTGTGTGTGTGTGTGTGTTTTGAGTATAACTGTTTTATAAGTGTTTTAAGGAGTCTTGAGTGGTTGAGTGGGAGAAAAATATTGCAATTGAAGGACCACAAAAGATAAGAGTGTAGAGAGTCTACTACAGTACATTTTTATCATCATGTGTGTGTGTGTGTGTGTGTGTGTGTGTGTGTGTGTGTGTGTGTGTGTGTGTGTGTGTGTGTGTGTGTGTGTGTGTGTGTGTGTGTGTGTGTGGTGTGTGGTGTGTGTGTGTGTGTGTGTATATGTGGATACATCAGAGACGGAAGAAGGAATCTTACCCGTCTGATGCTGAAATACTCCAAAACAACACAAATTCTTGAAAAGCTAACACCTATTAAAGATACAAGATACATTGTATTTCTATTTCAGTATTCAACATCCACTGGAGATTAATGTGACACAATACTACTTTATTTGCCTGTAGGTGGCGACACTGATGTGGCTGCTACTGCTTTTAATTTTTGCTTCCAGGCAGGTGGACTGGTCTAATTGCAGCCTGCTCAATGTGGATGTGTTTGCGAGTTTCAAACATTTAGTAGCAGCAGAATTAAAAGGTTCCCTGTGGAGTTTTTGACCTCCAGTAGTGCTATGGAGCTGTTTTTCGATGAGTGGGCCTCTGTGTTGTTTATGATGTGTACGTGCAGGTGATGTGATACACATTCTTTTACACTATGTCACAGATTTACAGGTGGAGCTGACAGCCAAGATACGCTGTAGTGCACCAGCAATGACAGGGAAGAAGAAGAAGACTGCAAACATAAAAAAAGGCTTTGCTAATGTTTTATGAGGAAGGAAATACAGTATATTCAACATGTTTGTTAGAGCTCAAGGATACACACAGTGAGTTATGTTGAGAAACGGAAAGTAAACATAACTCCACAGGGCACCTTTAATTTAAACTTTAAGTAATGGCTACCCTACCAGGTTGCAACGAAGTATTGGCCTGGGCAATAGTATGTGAAGCAAACTTGAACCGTGTATTCTGAAGTTTATACCATGAGGATGCGCCGGTAGCTGTCTCGGTCAATGCCCCACAGTTTGAGATCAGTCTTGGCCTTGACAGTGGCAGCTCTTGGAGTCCCATAGATCAGGGCCAGCTCTCCAAAACTACCACCTTCTCCAATACTGGTCACCCACTCCCCGTTCACATACACCTGCAGACAGAACAAGAAACAGAGTGATGGAGAGAGTGTTACATCTTACGCTTAAATGCTTCTGAATAATGTCAACCATTGCTGGGTAGTTTGTGTGTAGAATTTCATTTTTATTTGTCTTAACCCGTGCTAAGACACCTTCCCCAATCCTTCTTCTCCCCCTCTCCCTCCCCTAAGTTTTTGGGCAGTTTGATATGCTCACTAGGCTTGTTCCTGAGCATTTGATCTTCACTAAGCCCTCAAATGAGACCCTCTAAAAGGCCCTATATCCCTCCTATCTCTTCATCCATCCATTTAATTTCCTCTGCCCTGTCTTTTTAGGACCTTCCCTTTGATTTGGGAGTGATGGAGAACAGAAATCCGTGGTAGACATTGTAAGTCTACTCCGTATAGGCACTCACATGCTTGTTCACCTACATGCACACGCACACACATGCACAGCTCTATTTAGGCCAGCCACTATAGCTCTACAGACAATACAACCTCATTGAGACTCATTCAGGCTGTCTCTGGGGATATTACGGTTTCACCTGTCGACACACTATCCACTATCTTGTTGACTTAATAACACAAGAGAAAGGAGAGGGAGGGAGGGAGGGTTTATCCCTACGGTGGCTGTGAATTGCCAGAATTGTTGCAAGCCATTATCCAAGGCTCAGAGTAGACCTCAGGGGACTCATCCTTCACTATAAACTGGGGTGGCTTCAAAGAGACGCAAAGTGCTGGCTATGGTTACGTCAAGCTTAGAAGAACAATCATATGAGTGTTTGCGAAAGTGCTACATCAGAGCATACAGTACAGGTAATAGTATTTTTTCGCTGTACAGTTTCCCGTTCTAGTCCTAAAGTATCTCCCGACCTGCAAGTCTTTGTTCTGTCTTCATTGTTGTACATCTGATCCCACTAAGGTTTTACACACACTGACAATCAGCATGACGTCCTAACTGGAACAGGTATGCAAGAACTGGCAGAATAGGTAGGGCAGACTGTAAGGACTGAAATTGGAAACACTTGCACTGTATCCAGTCAGCACTATGCGTAAGGTAAACTGGAGTTCATAATGAAACAATTTAAGTCTTGAACCAAGACGAATGCTGTCTCACAGCTGTCACTGAATTTTCAACATATGAAAATCTACAGCTGTGTGTGCCTTGTGGTAATTAAGAAGCAACAAATCAAACATTCTGGAAGGTGGATGAGCAGGCAGTGTTGCTGTGTATATCTGTTTGTAGTTACTTGGAGTGTGTTTCTCTGTGCATGCCCATGGGCTGCCTAAGTGTGTGAGAGAGAGGGCTGTCTTTATTTGTTGTCTATTTGGCAGCAATTGTTTAATTTTAATAATACTAATAATAGTGCTAATAATAAATAAGCACAATTGCTTGCAATAAGGTAAAAGTACTTAAGTGAAGTTATCTTAAAAGTAGTGCTGTCAGTTAAACGTGTTATTAACGGCGTTAACGCAAACCCATTTTAACGGCGTCAATTTTTTTATTGCGAGATTAACGTTCTTTTTGGCATAGCAAACTTTGTAGTTTTTTTCACATGCTGTTGCAAAAACTAGTAACATTAGAAAAACTACAACACCACACCGGATCTAGCTAGACCGGAAACAAAACAACAGGCACGCCGCACACACGTGTTTGGGCTTGCGAGCCGGCCAAAGAGTAGTAGGCTAACGTTACATTTTGAGTGGATGGCGAGCACGAGACGCTGAAATGGATGCCAATAACATTCTGAATGAAAAGTTTACTTTTAAAAAAGTTGCCAAACGGTTCCATTGACAAGACCAAAGTGATCTGTGTGTTTTGTCGTTGTAAACTGAGCTTTCATCGCAGCACGTCCAGTCTGAAATACCACTTGATGGCCAAGCACACAGCTGATGTGAATTCTCCGCCCCCTCGTCAAAGCCATGGGACAAAAGCACAAAGCAAGCCGATCCACTTTTCAATGTTGATAATTAATAATTGGACAAAAAGAAATCTAGGGACATTTAGAACAGATAAAAATGTGTGATTAATTGCAAGTTAACTATGACATTAATGCGATTAATCGTGATTAAATATTGTAATCGTTTGACAGCACTACTTAAAAGCGTTGCTCACGAAATGTCAGATATAATCATCTGTGATTAAAAGATACTCCGTAACACCTACTCTTTAGCATTTATTAACAGCATATAAACCTTTAATAAATGGTTTATAACACACTATAATGTAGTTGTAAGCAGACATAAGGATATTTTAAAGTGATTTTTTTTTTTGTACTGAGTGTACAAATTTTGTTTTGTGTACAAATATAACTTCTCCTATGAAGATGTATTTTATATAATTACAAGTGTGTATTACTATATTGTCATTTATAATCACCAGTCAACAGTGATGGGTTCCCACAGGAGGAGTTATAGTTTATTAAAAAAACACTTATATCGGCTTACAATTACATTATAGTGTGTTATAAACTATTCATTAAATATCTGGATACTGCGTATATATATGCTAAATAGGGGGACTTAAAGTAAAGTGTTACCAGATAGTCATTATTTAATTACAAATTGCATTTTGGAATGAAAGCTTTAATTTCCTTTGTGTGTGCACCCATATAAATATGGGCCAATGTCTGTAAGTGAATACATTTGTGTGCAGACATGGAGGGGTGTTTACATCAGTGGTAGTGCTTGTCAGCTTTCAGGCAGTTTATGGGATGCCAGCAGATTTACACCCCTGTCTAATGAGAGACATCTCCACACTTTAATAACCTCGGGACTGAGCTGTAAGTAGTTCAGAGCCTGAGCTGTGGCTGGGAGGCAGCAGCTGTCTGCAGAGAAAGAGTGGCGAATTGTAGGGAGAGGTGAGGGAGACACAGATAAGCAAATGGGCGAGGCCAAGGATAGGTGTCTTCCCCCAAACTGGATGCAGAATGATAGGATCCTGGCTGTTGGAGTAGATGTCTACGATTCACTGTTGGCAGACAGAAGAAGGTTGAAGTACCAGCCCAGAGCAGGGCAGAACTGTGAATCTAATATAAATAATATGAAGATAATATTATGAGAAAAATAAGAAAAAGAGCGTAAATATCAAATTTCAGCCTAGGATATGTTGCTACTGGAAGAAACCAAATTTCCTGAACTTCCGGTCTGAGTTAAGGTTACACAGCTTAGAGAGAGTTGTACAGACCAATGTGTGGTAAAATGAAAAGCTGTTACACCCTAGTGGTTTCAACACACAGACTGGTTGAAAAGAGACAAGCCACAGCCTGTGATTAGTGATAAAAAACAAAATGATGTTTCTAACTAAAAAAGCCTCTATTATGAGAGTAGGATTATCACACACTGAAAATCAGATCCTACACAAACCCTAACACTGAAGATAGCTGAGAAAAAGAGAAAAAAAAACATTCAAGGAAAGACAAAGAAGGTAACATCCCCACAATTTGTGAACAAACATTTTTTTAATAACTAAAAACCTAAACAACATTTCATTTCAAGGATGAAATGTGGCCTTTTCAGTCTAATAAAGTTGGAGAAATATAATCCAGTGTGCAAATATTCTCAGTTTTCTCATGAATTTCCTATCTTGTGCCTAGTCTAAATATGAGAATGGATATCCACACAGCTACCCTTCTGTAAAAAACAATCTTGGCCCTTAACAGTTGTATGTAGAAGTGCCATATAACTTATCTATTCACATTTGACCAGACATCGCCTAATACAATGGAAGTCAATGGTAGGAGTTAGTTGTTATGTAGTCTTTCTATCAAGGCACCATCTCAGTCTTCTGTCTGTCTCTCAGGTGGGCACGCTTGGCCAAGCTTGCCACCCTGCCTCTCTCCTCTTACCCTCTGTGTCTGCTCACCGCTGTAAGCCGATAAGGTCACTTCCTGTTTAACTTTCCGTCAAGTCCTGTTTTATCTTTCCACTTAACTCTATCGCTCTGCTTCAGGCTCACTAAGACAAAAGAGTTCTTTTTAAGAACTTTTTAAGTTCTTAGTTTGGCTGCCTTCACAGTGCGCTGGACTCTCTAGCGCCATGTTCAGATTGCCATCGGAGTGGAAACCAACTTAGAACCGAACAAAACATGGGGGCAATCCAATACAACCTGTTCATTGTTATAGGGAAACACTGTCTCAACATGAGTAGAGAAGGCTGGGTTTTACCTCTGAGTCAACAACCCTTCTTATGGCCTACCCTTGAAAACAGGTGAATTAATGCTCATATTGGCACACTGCATACTGGAATCCCCTTTATTTATAATGGTTTGCTTTCGTCAATTTAACTTATAATGAAAGAAATTACTCTAAAGAGAAATTAGTGTTTGTGTCTCTGTGTCGGCCACTTACGTCCACTTCACCTTGGTCAATCACATAGAAGTTGTCTCCTTCATCGCCTGGAGGGGAGAGACAAGGAGAAACACAGGAGTTTGTGAGAGAGCACAAAAATAAGCAAGAAAAGTACCTGGAGCCAACAGGAAAGCTTCCACTTCCTGTTACTTCCACCTCCTGCTTAAGTTCTCAAAGGAGGATTTTAAAACCATTAAACCTAAATGGGTGCATTAAGAGATTAAAATCATTTGTCAAACACTTGTGTTAGAATCCCACTTTCTGTGAACTGTAAAACTGTTCTAAAAAATGTGTTTTGAGCTGTGATTTGAAGGTGGGGAGAGAGTTTATTAATGGTTTGTGAAATAGAGTTCCAGAGACGGGAAAGCTGTACGGCTATAGGCTCTAGACCCGATGTTTGCTAAGCGGGCAGGAGGTGTGTTGAGCATGTTGGACTAAGATCGGAGGGTCTGGGAGGGTGTATAAGTGTGAAGGAGGTCAGAAAGGTACGGAGGTGCGAGGTTGTGGAGAGCATTGAAAGTGAGAAGGAGTATCTTATAGTCAATAGATATTTGATAGGGAGCCAGTGGAGTTGTGGAAGGACAGCGGTGATGTGATCTATGGAGGGGGTTCTGGTGATGATCCGGGCAGCTGAGTTCTGGACCAGTTGGAGTTTATGGAGAAGCTTGTGAGGTAGACCAGAGAGCAGAGAGTTACAGTAATCTATATGGGAGGTGACCAGGGCATTGACAAGGATAGCGGTGCTGATAGGTGTGAGAGATGGGCAGAGATAGTTGGTGGTGCGCAGGTGGCAGTAAGCTGCTCAAGTAAGATTATTGATGGCCCGGGAGCTTTAAAGGATAGTTTGCTGTCGAGGATGACACCTAGGCTCTTCACTTGGGGGGTGGGAGGGACTATGGAGTTGTCGATTATTAGAGAAAAATTGTCAGACTTGGCCAGAGTGGATTTTATGCCAGAGATGGGGACTCAAGTCTGAGACTTGGACTCGAGTCGCACTTAAGTCGCACAAACAGTGACTTCAGACTTGACTTGTGACTTGACCCAAAAGACTTCAGACTTGACTTGGACTCGAGCTTCGAGACTCGTCAACAACCTGTTTTCATTCAATTATTGCTTTTTAAATCTAAATTCATTCATGTATTTTTATTTTCTTTTATTGGTGCATATACGTTGGGGAAACGTATGACGAGCTGCATGTCCCCTGCCCTTTGCCATAATGTGCAACGTAACGCATGCACTATGCCTATGTGTGCGCGCACACATATCAAAAATTGCATTGACAATGGCGACACCAAGTCCTTCCGGAGTTGTGCCTTTTGTCATTAGTTTTGCTTTCAATAACTTCGTAAACAGTGGCAGTAAGCGAACAGCACTGGCAAAGTGTGTGGCACCAAGATAAATGATGCTGGATCAACAACGTCAAATTTCATCAGGCATCTCAAAACGCACCCAGATAGGTCAGTCACTGGATAATGTGAAAGAGACGTTAAATTTAGCATATATCATCACAGGTAACAAGCTAACCATCGCAAAGTGTTGTGCTAATGCTGGGAACAGGCACATTATCTTTATAGTTGTATCCATATGATGTGACAGACTTAGGTTAATATTTCACCAGGTCTGAGGGCTAGAGGGATGTGTTAAGTAGCAGAAGATTAGACTATACAATGTACTTGGAGACCCAATGTAAGTTCTGGATGTAACAAAATTAAGCTAGCTCCATTAAAGTATAGGTGATATTTTTCCCGTCACAAGTTCACATCCATTCTTGGCTGTAGTGCCCAAAAAAAAAAAACTAGGGGCTGTCAAATGATTCATTTTTTCTTAATCGTGATTAATCACTGAATTTCTATAGTTTTATCACATGATTGAATTTCTATTATTTTGCATTTCAGAACTGTTTTTAAGTACATATTAACAATGGAAAGCAATTCTTACCAGTGTATCTTGATTGGGAATCAAATGAATGCAAAGAAAGTTGCTTTATGAACTTAATTTTAAGATTTGTATTTGTTTATTATTTATTTACTGTAAACAAAAGAAAAATGTGTGAATCTGTCATTATTGCACAATTCAGAACATGACTGAGCCGTCCGGGAGTTTTGGAAAATAAAAATTGTCATTCACAATTGTGTTGCTGCTGTCTTTCTCCATCATGCCTGCAGCCTGCAGCAGCAGGATGTGTTACGAGGAAGTATGGCAGCTTGATGATAAGTAAAAGTGCAGCAAAGGGTCATTGTTATGCACGACGCAAAACCGAGTGAAGTGTAAAATAAATTAATAAATGGCAGCATGCGATTCATACGATTAAAAAAAATGAACGTGTTATGCTCGGCCCTTAATCGCATCACGATTAACGCGTTAATGCTGACAGCCCTAAAAAAACATGAAAGAAACGTTTAGTATTAGTTTAGTTTACAGTTTACAGTCATGAAATTGAAACAGAGTTCTTAATTTGTGTTTCTTCAGATTGCATTGCAGTAGACCCCATCAAGTTATCCTACAACTGATTTTGATACTGTACTATATGGATGGTAGCTATAGGACATGCTTTAATAAGATTTAACAATACAAAGTTAGGGACAGATCAGATGGCCAGAGACTTAAGACTTGAATTGGACACGTGGCAAAAGACTTGAGACTTGACTTGAACCTTCCCCTCAAAGACTTGAGACACGACTTGGACTTCCAAAAAATGACTTGTGAACATCTCTGATTTAAGCGTCCCATAAATACAATTTAACGGCGCTGAGAAAACGGGGACGGGGAACAACAATAACAAAAATAATTTCCCCCTGGGATAATTAAAGTATTTCTGTATTACGCAAGTAAGTATTTTCTTACACCACCTAAACTAGCCGTCAGTCTGACCGGCGGTGAGATGTCGGTGTTCGTAACACTAGATTTGGTTTATCAAAGACCTTAGCAAAGCAACACAGTACAGAAAATAAGCACGTACAGAAATGTAAGATAGGTCGGACCTCCATTTTTAATTATATATATTTAAACATTATAGTTACGTCTGAAAATACAGAAATAAACAAGTTTGCTGATTTCAAATATCTCCGCAATTCAAATAAACTGCCATTTGTCTACCCGGAAGTGATTGTTGTGTTAGCGTGACGTTATGGTGATTTGGTCCATTCTTTTAAGGTTGGCCCAAAGGTTGCACCAGCAGAAAAGGCATAGGGGAAAAGCAGCAGTTAGCAGGCTACAATTTTAGTAAGAATAATACTGTATACTGTATCAGCTTCATTGGCTCCAGCCGACATGCCAGCCGATACTTGTTTGTTGTTTCCTCTGTCTCTCACTAGCTAGGTCTGCTTCAACTACTTGCTGAGTTACTATCAAATGTGCATGGCTGGAAACTCAAAAATGTTGTCCGCTTTGCTGGCTGGATCTCTGTTGTATCATTGACAGGGGCATGACCCTTGTAGTGAGCCATGGGATCTGGTTGGTTGATGTCTACTAAAAGCATCTAGTCTGGAGATAAGGCAGAAAAATGGTGGTGTTCCTTTAATTATGGTATCCGTTACATGGGGCTCAGGGTAAATTATGAAAAAGGACTCAGAGCCACATACGTGAGCACTGTGAAGCTTTCCCTGAAGCTACCTCTTACAATAGAACACAAATGCAACTCCATTCAGAGTGTAGTGGGTGATGATGCATGAGTATACATGACACAAGTATGCATGTGTATGCATTTCGTGAGGGTGTGTGTGACTGTGTGTGTGTAAATGTGTTCTTGTGTGTATGTTCACCTGAAGATTTGAAAGGCTGAGAGAGACCTGTGTGTAAAGTTCACAGGAGTTCACACGGCTAATTAATACTGAGCAGAGAGTGCTCGTTAATCATACAGCTCTATTTGTCACACAAAACGCTCCTTGTCTGTCGGATGGTCTGTCCCAGTGGAGACCTCACACGCAAACGCACACGCACACGCACACGGACACGCACACCCAAACACACACACTGCTGCAACCTGGCCCTCTTCTATCTCCCTCTTTTTCTTTCTTTCATCTCATCTATTTCTCTTTCAATTCCCTCTCACTCTGTCTTTCTTTTCTTCTACTCTTCCTGTCTTTTATCACTTTGGTTCTCTCTTTGGTCTTTGTTTAGCACACTTCCAATCCCCCTGTGCCTGAGAGTGCAGGCAAATATTTGACAAGAACATGCACACACACATAGACACACACACACACACACCTTGTTTCAACACAAGATAATTGATGTTAACACTGTTAAGGTTCTTTGGCTTTGCTCAAAAGGAAAACGTGGGTTACATCCTCGACCTCTAAGGTGTTTTGTATCCACAATTCTGTGCATCATTAAGCTAAACATGTCCATCTTTCAAAACTGATTTAATTTTGGAATTTTTTCTAGAACCAATAACTAATTGCTTATACAGTAAGTGCGCGCGCGCGCACACACACACACACACGCACACACACACACACACACACACACACACACACACACACACACACACACAATTGGATATATGTCCGAAATAGTAGAGGAAATTCACTTGATATATTACTTTAGACAATAGATTACAATTAAAATGCCTCTATACTCAATTTTGCATGTTATGATAGTACAAGTTTGTTTAAATACCCCTTGCCACAGAGTCAATAACTCCTAGCTGTGTCTAAATAGTGTGTGATGGGCCAGTAGCATGGGTGTTTTTTTCTTTTAAGCTGTTCAGTAGTCCAGACATTAGCAATGACATCAGCGCTGTATATACTGTATACCACACTCTATAGTGTATATAACAATAGGCTGTCTGGGTCTGGGGGCCCTGCAAAGTTAGCTTGACTTATTATCACCAAATTAGGACTGATATACCCCTGGAAGCTGTCTTAGAGTAGGTGGGCGTGATAGAGCGAGAGTGTGTCCTTTACTTTATGTCTAAGTGAGAGAGAGAGTGTGTGTGTGTGTGTGTGTGTGTGTGTTTACATGGCATGCTCCACAAGTGTAACCTAGGTGATTTGATGCAGGTGTGGACACGGTATTATCTAAAAGTGGACATTTGTCTGTGAGAATGTGTGTTTTCAGTGTTTTGAATATGTGATTAAATGTGTCTGTGTCTGTGTTTGATAAGAGTTTGAGTGGGGGGTACTGGAAAAATACAGCCAGGCCCTGCTAAGATCTGTGTTCCTTCAAACTCCAGAGATGTCTAGAGTGAAGGCTTTGACGACTGTGGTTAGGCAGAAGAGAGGGACCTGACATCTGGTGCAGACTGAGGGAATGTATGAGTGGGACAAAGAGAGGAAAAGGGAGGGAAAAGGGATTGGTAGGACAAAATGAACGGGAGAGGCAGTGTAATAGATGAATTCTTTGAGATTAAAGGTTCTTTTTTTTATAGCGGCGCAACAACCAGCGCTTAGTATTTTCCTGACTTTGGAATTTGCTTTGCTCATCTGCATGGTATTTTGGTGGCCAGTGCATGGTGCACTGGTGAGAGGCGAAGCACAAACAGACAGTAGGCTCATTTAAATGAGGCAGTACAAAGTGAATTGTTGGGATTTTGGAACAAAACTCTGCTGCCACTTTGGCGATTTTGTCAACAACGGCAAATTAAAAATTTAGAGCAAATGTGCAGAAATTGAAACAAGTTTCAACATTACTAACATACCAGTTCCACAGTTTACACATCATTGATTCCATGAATTCATCACAGTTACACTTACCTTGCTGGATGACTGTTTCCCCCGCGATGTGAGTGACTGGGAACATGGCATCAAATATGTCACTGGAGGAGGAGGAAGAGAGAAGGAAAGAGGGAGAGAGAGCACAGTTATTACCAACATACCTGCTAGTATGGTGAATTACCCCACAGTTCTTCTGATTCGTTTACTGACATACACACACACACACACACACACACACACACACACACGTGCGCGCACACACACACACAAACATACGCACACACACACACACACACACACACACACACACACACACACACGAGAACTTGTTATGCAGAAGGGGAGCATGATGGGAAAGACAGGGCAGCCATCACCACTATATCAACTCTATCAACTAGTAGCATATGCAAAGAGACAGGCCTGAGAAAATTCTGAACTCTGAAAACTGGATGACCCCAACACACACACATCTGTACAAAACGCACACACCTGAATGTGTGCACAACTGATTTCTTCATCATCTTCCACATCCAAACAAACACCCACTATATTCAGTTAAAACCATCATAACGAACAAACATTTGCCAATAAGATCAAGTGCGTTTTAGTCCAACAAACCCAGCAGTTCTGTTCATTATCAGGCTCAAAAACATAAATTCAACAGTTGTTTTTTTTGACAATGACAGTATTACTACTTAGCTATTACTACTGGTGTTAAGACTGATATTTGTTAAATGTAAGTACCAAACATAACAGATTATTATCATCAAATTGCAAAGCTTCAGCCACTGGCTCTGCATCTTTACATCTTATTAGTACTGCACATAGGCTGGAATATGACTCTGTGTTGTTTCAACACATGATCAAAGCCAGTATCTCTGAGTGTATCTTTTGAAAGAGGCGCTGAGAAAACATACAAAATGATGGCTGTGCCTAAGCACTTAATTTCTGTTTCAGCCTGGCAGGGAAAGCGCCTGTTAGACTGTTCCTAATCGGGCCGTTTAAATGCATGAAGCCTCAGCAGATTAAAGTTCCACTGCTGAGATGTGTTCAGACAAGAGAAAACTCTGTATCCTTCCTCTCCTCCTCTCTGCCCCTCTCTTACCTTTAGGGTATATTTATCTATCTAATCAGTTGCATACCACCCGTCTTATAGAAAATATAGAAAAAAACAATAAGAGGGTCAGGCATATAACAGACATATAAGACCTGTTGAGTGAATGTGGGGCTAGTTTGAGCCCGTTCTTGAATGTGTGTGTGTGTGTGTGTGTGTGTGTGTGTGTGTGTGTGTGTGTGTGTGTGTGTGTGTGTGCGCGCACACCGGTGTGTCTACGTCTGAGTATATATTGCCTATGAAAACACACAGGTTTGTACAAAATAATGTGTGGGTGTTGAAGATGTCTGTGCTCATGACAGTACACTACACTACACAGCTTACACAGCCAAACACACCTATTGCTGAACACTACCAACATAAAAGTGTTACTGCCCGGTAAAAGAAACTGCAGGTCAACAGATGTAGGGGAGATCTGAGGATGTTATTGAGTGGTTTGGAAGTGAGCGGAGCTTGCTGGTATTTGTTTATGTGACACTGAATAAAAAGCAGACTTAAGTAGGTGGATTTGGGCCAAATACACCCACAGGTAGGCCCTGTGCGATGCAGCTGGTCAGTGACTCACACACACTCGTGTTCAAAAAACACACTTTCTCTTTGAAGTGCAAAAGCCTGGGCTAAAAGATGCACAGACACACTTACGTATTCTACAACCTCCATATATGCATGTGGTTCTATGCATGTAACCCATACACTCAGTTGTGCATTTCACACACTTGTAAGTACAACAACATACAGTATTTAAGCACAGGCATTCGCAATGAAAACACGCATACTGGCACTGTCATATGACACACAAACTCACCCGCTTTGATGGTGATTAGTCAGGGCAACATCTGTATGCGCCTACAACTCTCCTCACATCTGTGACCACCTGCGCTCAGCATGGAGTCTGTTAATTCAGGGAGCTGGTCACGTATAACTAATAATGTGCGGTCTATGAAAAAAATTACCTTAGCAAAAATGAAAAAAACAGGAAAACAGGGAAGACCAATTCAACATAGATATAGACTAAAAATACCAAGGGAAAATCGGCACATACGTGAATTATGTTAAAATGATATCTTCCTCTTGGGGCGACCTTTAGCTCACCCAGTAAGAGCGTGCGCCCCATGTAGGCTGAGGCCTTTGCAGTGGCCCGGGTTCGAATCTGACCTGCGGCCCTTTGCTGCGTGTCATCCCCCATCTCTCTCACACCTTTCCTGTCTATCCACTGTCACTCTGAAATAAACGGGGAAAAAGCCCCCAAAAAAATAATCTTAAAAAAAGATATCTTCTTTGGGACAAGATATATATTTCAATGCCATCTAACTCAAGATAGGTTGTGCTTTGGTATGAGCTCTTTCGTGGTGGTGGTGGTGATGATGATGCTGTTGATGATGATGCATCACGCAGCTAAGTAGGATGCTCAAGCCTGAGACGCACAGTCATGGCGAGAGGATCAAAGGCAAGCAAACCTGTGGTTAGGTAATTACCCTTGACCACCTCTCTCTTTCCATGCCCTGCCTCTCGCTGAATGCATCGCTGAGCTCAACAAAGACACTTATGCAGGTAATTACTTCCCCTCGTCTCTACCTGTCTCTCTTTCCCTTTCTTCATCCCCAACTTCCTCCCTGTCTGTTCTCGATCACTTTTTCTCTTCCTCTCCCCTCTCAATTACCTCTTTCTTCCCTCAAATTCTCTCGCTGCCCCACCTATTTCTCTCATCTCTCGGTCTATCGCCCCCTCCCTGCCTGTCCCAGATGAAGTGATTAATCGTGTCCTTTCTGCTACCTGTAGCCCCTCTGACCTTATGTAAAGGCAGAGCACCCCCACCCACCCACCCAACAATGGAGCTGCTGTTCTGACAGAGACAGACAGAAAGAGAGAAAGAGACCCTGCAGACTCTGAGGGGGCTAGGAAGTTCACCTCCACCCTAGGGAGGGAGAGAAGGCTTGTGTCATGGTTGAGATATGTGGAGATACTTACCCTGCAAACATGCATCCATGTAAACGCCCAATTGTTTTAATACTATCCTTGCTGACATTGTTTTGATCTTATTTGAAATTCTTACAATCTGCCCCCCTGTGCAAACACACCCTTGTCCAGATGACATCACATAGATGTGTAGTCCATTGCCCGTTACGTATATATGTGTCTGTTTGTAGCGCAGGAAATTATGACACTTTCATGGCAGTGATGCAGCAGTGATGAGGCCAAAAGATGCAGTCATGGGTAGAGTTAACATCAAAATGGATACAATTAGAGAGAAGAGAAACGTTTATGTAGCACCATGAATTGCATTCTGCTGTGCTGCTTATGAAACTGTGCTTTTTGTAGTCAGATTAACCAAGCCACACAAAAATGTAGCTGCCACGTCAGGTTGCAAGCTTTACAAGCATATACTGTATGTGTGTTTGTGCGAGAATGAATGGAAAAGCTTATGTGTGACTTCACTCTCTCTTACACACATGCACACAACAACACAGCAACAGCCTATTATTGTTCTCAAACACCCATAAAAATGTGGTTAGCTTGGGGGATTTCAGTCATTAATGAAATAAAATCAGGCCTGCTTGTTGTAGCTCGATTGCTTGTTGTTCTTCCGAGTTGGCGTTGGCTACCTTTCTTGCTCACCTCTTCCCTCCCTCCTCTTAATCTCTTCTACATCACAGCTGTTTATTTGTTCGGCAGCAGACGTCTTATTTCTTACACTACTACCTCAACACACAGCACCACCATTATTCCATTAACACCAAGGGGATCTTTAACAGCATGTCTTTGTGTTACATAATGGGCCGCAGCATGTTGAGTTACACAAGCCCTTAATAGGGAACCAATCCAGAATGCTCACTCGTCTGTGGGAAGACGTTTTACAATAACCAAAACAATCAACAATTGCACCGCATACGGGAACTTCCCAGCTCTCCAAGTTGTGCTTGGCAGCAATGTGCCACTGGTTTGGCTGGCACAGCGTTAATGCTTGAAGGATTAATTTTCACTACCACAGTTGATAGTAATTCAGATTGCTGATTGTGGCAAATCAGAACAATAGTCTTTGTTTTGCAAGCCTCCAAAATTCCATGATATAAGTACTGGCCTGAGAACACCAAATGTACCCTTGAATTTGTATATGTGTAAGTTTTGTAGGCTAACAAAGGCAGCAGAATAACATGGGGATACTTCACCTGGAAAGCCAAAGTTTAATAAAAAACTGACACCAAAACAGCTGCCTGACTCTGATCTCCCTGTAGATGCAGTAGAGCAAAACTGCTACTGTACATCATATGAGGTTACAATTAGGGCCTGCGACTAACGATTACTTTCATTGTCGATTAATCTGTTGATTATTTTCTCGATTAATTGATTACTTGTTTGGTCTGTAAAATGTCCAAGCCCAAGATGGCGTCCTCAAATGTCTTGTTTTGTCCACAACTCAAAGATATTCAGTTTACTGTCATACAGGAGTGAAGAAACTATAAAATTAAAAATATAAAACATTTAAGAAGCTGGAATTAGAGATTTGTTTTGACTATTTTTCATAAAAAATCACTTAAACCGATTAATCGATTATCAAAATAGTTGGCATATGGGGCATGATTAGCTCACCTAATTGAGCGTGTGCCCCATGTACCAAGGCTCAGTCCTTTCCGCAGCGGCCCGGGTTCAAGTCTGACCCACGACCCTTTGCTGCATATCATTCCCCCTCACTCTGCCCCCTTTCCTGTCTTCAGCTATCCTCTCAAATAAAGGCCCCAAAAAGCCCCCAAAAAATAATCTTTAAAAAATAAAAAGTTGCCGATTAATTTAATAGTTGACAAATTGATTCATCCCTGCAGCTCTAGATACAATGATCTGTCAAAGGGCAAAATCATATTCAAATATTCACCTGTAAAAGGTAAAAAGGTTCCATCTCTTATTTACATGATACTTTTTTAAACATCATGCACATCTTAGATGTCAATGTAATAATGAGTAAGCCATGAGATGGAAATGTGGTTGATTATGTTTTTCAGGAACATAATCAACCCATCTGGGGCACCCCAACACCTGAGTGACTTGGTAATGTTAAACAGAATCTATGCTGCATACTTACTGTAGTCTACCTAGAAAGCTCTTGGAGGACTGCACTGTGCACATTCTCAACAACTTGAACTAAAGTGGCAGGTTGCTATGAAAAACACATACAACATTACTGCTTTTTTTTGGCTGCCAGGTGAAGAGTTGTGCTTAGTCAGCATAGTGTGTTAAGCACAAGCAAACTCACAAAAAAAGCATGAAAACATAAATTAGGTTTTCAATGATGATGGAGGTTAACAGAATTGTTTACCAGCCTGTTGTGTGACTCATTATGGGTATATCACAGTGAGATGGAAAACAGCTTTATGAGGCTGACTAAGTGGTGTACAGTTTAATGTCCAGAGTTTAAAGTTGAGCACAACCAGCCAATTACTCACACGCAACAATCAACTTACCCCACTGAGCTTTGATACTGTGGACACAAATACATTTGCCTTTTAAAACCATGGAATGACATATGCACAGTTATACACTACATGCAGAAATGCACAGCACTGACAATAGGCAGTAGTATGACAGTGAGTAAGAGAGAGAAAACGGGAGAGATGAGGGAGAGATAATTATACAGCAGCGAAGCAGTCAGGAAGGATATTTATGACATGAAAGCTCTTGGCACGTACCCTGTCTCTCCCTAGAAACCTAGAGAAAAATGGAGGGACCGAGCCTGCCAGCTGCTGCCCATTTCTTCACATCGGCCTCCAAACTCCAAGAGCAGTGTGTGATGTCTCTTACTTAATCACGACACACCACAAAGATCCTCTCTGACCACCAAATCACAACCGGAGTCTACTTTTAAAACCTAAGTGGTGATGTTGAACAATAGGAGTGGAAGATATTTCATAAAACAACAGCTACAGAATGATTTCAGCAGGTGCCAAATGAAGAAAACATGTATTTAATTTTTTATTGCAATTTCTGTTAATATGCATTCATATATCTTGTGACTAACAGACAAGTTGATTATGGTTTATAGCCGTAGCTTGTGGCTGTACCATATTTCCCTTCCCTGGTGCAGATATATTAAAAAAAACTCTATAGCACACTGTTAAATATTTCTCCTCTGCTCCTCCTTTAAAGTATGCTAGGTTGAGCTTATTTTGAATGCTTTTACAAGGTCCAACTATTTGTCTGGGCTGATGTGAACTGGCCTATATTGAGTATACAGGCAACCATGCAATACAGAGATGGTCCTGGAGGTTTACAGGTGGGCATAACAGTTGACGGCTGGTGGCAATGACCACTTAGAGATGGTCAACAATGTGGGAGGAGAGAGGAGGCCAAGGCCAGGCGAGGAGAAAGAGAACCCTCATTTCTCCCAAAACTCAACTGGCTTTTTCCCCATCTGCCCTTGGCTTCAGTCCTCGGGGCATATGATAAACATCTTAAGCTCCAAAACACACTTAGTGTTCTTTTACTTTGCAATGGGCCATTGCATACTGAACATATTTTAAGTCCTTAATAGAATATAAGAGTGCTTCGGACTGATATTCCTGTCTCTAATCTAAGGTTTAATGGAGCTAACGTTCGCCAACGTGGAGGTCTAAAGAGGTCTAGTTAGAGTAAGCTGTGTGATTAAATGTTGGAAGTTGTATTTAAAACCAACAGAGGGCAGGGAGCACACTGTGTTAAACCCACACACCTGGTGGGTTTATAAGGGGTGTAAACCTGGATGCACGTGTGTCTCACTATGTGTGCAGTGCAGTACCAGAGCACCGGAGGGCCAGTGCTGGTGATCTGTGTGACCTGTACACTGCTGCTAAAACATGCTGAAGGAAACAGTGTAATTTATATGCACTGCAATGATTAGACCACCTGAAAGAAAGAGAAGAAGTCTAATCTTTCATTTCAAATTCAGTTGCAGTGGTTAGGTGCATATTTATTCTTAGGTTTGCCTATGTTCAATTTCTGTCTGACATGTTACACATGACACATGGATAATTAAAAGAAAAGTGCAGCATCTACTTGTCTAATCTGTATTTTTAAGCGTTCATACCGTGATTATATGCAACATTTTCTAACCTTGCAAAAGCCTGACTACACCTCACAAGCTCGTTTTTTGCTTTTAGATGTCTGGAGAACTGATTCAGCCTGGTCAAATGCATAACGGACTAGTCGGCAAACTATGGGGAGAGTTTAGCTGATGATGTGACAAACCGCATTTATAAACTCCAACGCCTCATTAAAACCTACAGTAGCTGCTGTTGATATGAACTGAAGCACATTTCTGCAATTCCATGGCCCGTTTCTCGCCTCAAATGTATTCATAAACTGAAGATTTTGGCGAATAGTCTAGAAATTCCCATCTTTTTCCAGTTTAAAAATCATGCTCAAAAGGTCATTGACAAATGAGCAAGTGGTGCATTCTTCCAATTAAATGTAGGAGGATGAAGCGGAGGAGAGAGTTGTCAGATTGTGTCGTGCCAATTTGAGATTCCCTGAATGTAGCCAATATCTGACCAGCAGTGTCTGAGGTGTGAGATGACCAAATTAACAAATAAATCCAGGAGCCTGTGTTGCTGTGGTGGTGACTGCTTGCTAATGCTGTATCTAAGGGAGTTAGTGAAACTTCACAACTGCAACTAAAATAAACAATGATTCAAACAAACATAAGCAAAACCTTGCATAACAGAGACAAGGGAAATACCAACTGAGGGAAATACTGATACAGTAGCTTTCCTGAAACCTTTGAGCCTAATTAAAGCAGTAGTCCTTAAGATAAAATATTAGACTGAACTACCACTGAACTGACACCTTGGACTTTGCTACTCTGCCAATGCCACTGTCATGAGAACTCATGAGTACTGGGCATGGTACTAAAGCATCAGTGCTTTCTCACACTGCTGTGTCGCTGGCATGGCAATGGGATGGCTTGAAGGGACTGCTTTAGAAGTAGAAGAGAAATAGAGAGATATTGCATCGAGAGGAGCGCAGTGCTGTTGAGAAGCAGCCAGCTGATGTAGTGAATACCAGACAGCTGAGGCCCTCTACCAGACCGAGCTTAATAAACACCTTGTTCCAACTCACTTCTACAAAAACAAACACACAAACATACACATATATACTCGCTCACATATACAAGCCTTAAAAAAAAAAAAACACATTTTACAACAATTTCCAACTGTTTTTACAATCTCATTCTTCTGCTGTGACTACTGCTTGGAACAAACCCATTCAACAGACACACACGTATACACATTCAAGTTGGCATCAAGGAGGTGAGAGGCAGAGTTGCATGGCAGTGGAAGAAAGGACCAGCCCGAGGAGGAAGAGAGTAAGAAAAGAGAGAGAGAGCGGTTGATAGGAGGATGTGAGGAGAAATGAGGATGTGTTACAGGGCGGAGAACAAACACCAAATACTTTGACAGGATCTCGATTGTAAATACAGTATATGCCTCATCAGAATCTTTGATCTTTAAAATCATAGGATTATTGTATTCTGCTGCAGAGAATAGCTGAATCATTTTCCAGGCAAAGTACCGGTAATACACTAGAGTTAGTTCAGGTATCTTGTGGGTATATATCATATGAATTTCCTCCTTCTTTGCTGATATCATGTCTATAAACAACTATTTGAGCTGAATTAAAAAAGGGGATAAAAATACATCTGACTCACACGTTCAGCTCAATCTCAGAATACACTGCTGGTTCCCTGCTTCCCTCTTTTCAGACTGCTGTGTGCATTCAGTGTGACAAGGCTGTTTTACAGGCCTACCTGATGATCCAACACACACCACCTGCTGATGCAGCCATGATGTCAGCCTCAAAACATCACAAACATGTCCAACCCTGCAGTCTCTCCCATTCTTTCCTCTCCTTTTCTTTCCTTTCCCCTTCTCGCATTCGCTCAGTATAGAGATTAGGCTACTATATGCTATTGATTAACTTGACTTTAAAACACATTTTTTCCTCTGCTCACTTTAACTGGTTGTCCTTATGCTGTCCGTCTAGAACACACGTCAACAATAGCATTTTCACACTTTCCTAATGCCCTCTGTAGCCGATGTTTGTTGCCCCAGGACAGGAAAAAGCGAGTTTAAGTTCCTCCACTTAGAGAGAAAAGGGGTCAGGCTGAATCAGGCGCTGACAGGACTAAGCCTCTACCTCTCTGATGTGTCTACAGGCAATGTGTCACTGGAATGAGGGGAAGAGACAGAGAGAAAGAGAGAGACACATCGAGAGGAAGACATATTCTCTTCCTCACCCGGCGTGAAAAGATGGAGAGTAAGAAAACGAGTATTTTAACTGAATTCACAAAAAATATTATACACAGATAAAATAACCCTGTACATTGTGTACGTGTGCTGAGAGTTGGGCCTCCCTCTTTCTCCCTCGCTCTCTCACTTTCTCTCTCTCTCACACACACACACACACACACACATAACCTGACACGTCGCTAAACATTACAAGACATGCCGCTGTCCCGCGGGCATGTCTTTTCCTCTCCTCCACCCTCCCCTCCCACATTGCCACCTCACAGAAGACAAGCGCTAGAACAAGATAAGCATTTGAGAAGCAGATCGGGACACCAATTGTCTTTTGTTGGGGTTTAAACCTGAGAGGTGTTTACACAACACAGCACATTATGCATACAGACTCAAACACAGGTATATACGCTGAAATTGAGACTGAGAGCAAACTCAGAAAATGCCCCAGGGCCTGGGGAAAAGGGAGTGGAGGATGAGTGGAAGACTAAATGGAGAAAAGTAAAGGACGGGGTATCCACTGTAGAAATGCTTAAAGGTGCTGTAGGTAGGATTGGGAAGATCCAGGACTTAGCCAAAAAAATTGAACATCAACAACTCTTCAGTCCCTACCCCCCTTTCTGCTGAAGCCCAAAATGTTCTCCTAAGCCCCTCCCCCCACAAGGGAGAATGAATGTGTGTGCATGAGCAGTGATTGACATGCAGTTAGACACCCACCCCTGGCCCTGATTGGTGCATCTGAACAGGGAGTTGTAGATTTTTGCAAATCGCACTACAGGCTGCAGGTGGTGCCAGAGGAGCCAGATTTTTTTTTTTGAATTACCTGTTTCATGTAGTTCTACTGGAACATAGGGTCAGTTGCAGCAAATATGACAGAAAGTTAGTTTTATAAGTCTTAACTACTGCACCTTTAACGCTAAAACTGTACACTGTACGTGTGTGTGTGTGTGTGTGTGTGTGTGTGTATGCCTGTGTTTGTGTTTCTCATGATAATGTAATCCCTGTCATCCTTTGTAGTGATGGTGGTATTTGTGTGCCTGGTTATACACGTGTATGTAGAGTGTGGCTGCTTCACCCTGAGGTGGCAATGTGGGAGGGGAGGATGGAGGAGAGGAAAAGACATGCCTGCGGGACAGCGGCATGTCTTGTAATGTTTTGCGACGTGTCAGGTTATGTGTGTGTGTGTATGTGTGTGTGTGTGTGTGTGTGTGTGTGTGTGTGTGTGTGTGTGTGTGTGTGTGTGTGTGTGTGTGTGTGTGTAAACCCCGCCAACTTGTGCTGTGGGCAGTGTGGCAATAGGTGCACTGGGTGCATGGAGGACAGAGAAATAGTTGACATTCAATAGCTGACATCTGACTGACGTAAGGCCTTCCCTGCTGTAAACAGACAGCTTCATCAGACACACAGCCTGCAGACCTGGACAGTGTTGAGCAACCAACTAGCACCTTGTGCATAATGTGCTAACACCATGAATGTGCTAGTGTAAGCAGCAACTTGCTAACTGGAAACGTCATTTAACTGTAACAACGACATATAGCAACTCACTGAATACAATGTGAACCACAATGTTCTCACTCAGAACTGACAGTGCAAGTTTCATCCATGATTCTTAGGGAAACCATTTTTGTTGGATGCTGAAACTACTTCATCACCTCAATGGCTGACTTTTAGTAATAGATTTAAGATTTAAACAAACTCACAGAAGTGAGGTCTGAAGCTTTTTCCTAAATAAATCAGGAATTAAGTCATTTTATTACCACAGCAAGTTTAGAGAGGCTCAGCTAAACAGGTGAGACTGTTTCCTTACTTATTGAAAATCTTAATAAGCAAGAAAGTAGACTTTTGTGGCATGTCATCACACTATCACAGCACAGAAGACAAAACAACACAAAGATAGAACAAAGCTACTTCCTTTGGCTTTGCACACACTGAATCCATATAAATGTGGGAGGACAAACTGTTTTTGTAAAGCAAAAATGACAGAAAAGATATTGAAATAAATAAAAGATGTGGAGCAGATTGGTCAGTCCATTAGTTGCAAATAAAACAACAGAAAATGATCGAGACATGCAGTGACTTTTTTACCTTTTTACCATCAATGAAGTGTCGCTTTTTTCCTAAATCTGTTTTAGAAAAAAAATGTTACGGACGTATGTGTGTTTCTTATTGTTTCTCTGAAGGATATTTTTTCACTGTTTTACTCCTTAATTTATCACTCTTTCTCTCATTCACATTAAATTAGTTCTTGTTTCTGCTTTTAAGGTTTCTTGCAAGTTGTTGATGATGAAAATTACAAAGGAATTAGGAGTGCTTGGGAATTTAGCATTGTATTGAAATAGCAATTTAAATACAATCAATTATGCAGCCCAAAAACTGAGAGCCCACTTGACAGTTGAGTCACTGTATGTACTGTACTGTAAAAAACAACCAGAGAACAGCATTAGTCTAATCACCTGAAAGGCCACATTGCTCTATGATGGCCTAAATTATATAACACAAGCTCTCTGAGAATCACACATTCAAACTTCTCAAGCATGGAAATGGGCTGAGCACCTCTAATCTAAATATAACTCAACCAGAGTGACAACCACAAACCAATGAGGAGGTCATGGGAGAATTAACACGCTATAACAAGACTGTTGTCCGTGCCTGTACACTGGAACCTATCACAGTAGCATAGACAAAGCAGATGGGATGTATACAATAGGAGGCCATGGGCCAAGCCAGGCTATTCTGCAGGGCGCTGGGCTGCTCTGTCCCCAGCTAATGTGTGGTGGTCAGTGTGTGGGTTGTGCTTTAGGCCTGGCTGAACTATAACGGCACTGAAGGGTTGCAGGAACATCATGTCCTCACAGCAGGGGAAAACACTGGCTAGGAAGTCACTGTCATGCACAATTGCACATTTACCCTACATATTCATTCACATGAAATGAAACGTGCCGCTGTCCACGATCACAAACGCCCTGAGTCACTCCTGACCAATATACTACTACTACTACTACTACTACTACTATAACACACACACACACGTCTCAGCTTAAAAGTGTTAACAGTGATTTTTAGTAGGCTTGCTCTTTTTTACTGCACTTGTTCCTCTTGACTTTCATTCTCTCAGAAGTTAAAGCATGTGTGAGGACTATTTTGTTAGGAGAGAACGAGGTGAGATTGAGGTGGTGAGATTGAGGTGAATCTCCCACTGTCGACATTTGACCCAACTGCTGGTCAGATCTAAAACTGAGGCCAGATTCTCTCCTCTTTTCCTGTTTACTGCAAAGCAGACAGACACAGATATGCACTAAGCATGCACACATTCACACACCAATTCTTTTAACCACTCATCTGCATCAGTCAGACAGCTTGCACATAGGGAAACATACCCACACCCAGACAAACACACACACACACACACACACACACACAGTGATGGTATAAGCAGCTGAAAAGGCAGGGATGAATCATAGCAAGTTGGAAAACTGTCCTGCAGAGACTCTGGGGTACATTTTGAAGGGAATAAAACTTTCTTAACGGACTCCAGATACTAACACTACTACATGACTCACTACTTTCTAAAGAGTTGGATGGAGAATTGGATGGAGTGAATGATGGAGAAAGATGACAGGGGGTGGAAGAGGCAGCAGGGGACAGGTTGGAACACAGCAGAGGGTATGAGAGAGGACAAAAGTTTCCAGTTATCTGTAGAGTTGTGTGTGTAACTGTGTGTATGTGCATACACACGTGCACTTGTTACAGTAATGTGCATGTATGAGTGTGTTTATCTGCACTAGTTTGCAAGCATGCAGCCCGTACATGCATGTATAGATATGAACATCCTACAAATAATATGTTTGTGTGCGTGCTGTGTGGTTTGCATGGCCGTAAAGGTAAAGTTGTCTAAGCTAAGGGAAAGATGTAGTGCACTGGGGGAGGTGAGACTGCTGGCCTGTTAGTCGTCTGTGCACTGGATGGTGGTGGGGATGGTCGAGGTTCAGTCAGGCCTGCAGCTCTCCTGTGGAGAGTGACCTCATCGCCTGGCCCCTGGCATTGTGGCAGCAGCACAAAGCCATGCAGGGGATGGAGAGACAAGACTACACATGACTGTGGGGGAGGGACTGGATGTGAGTGTGGATGTAGATGTGAATGAGCTGGCATGACTGAGAGAGGGAGAAAGACATTAAGAGAAAAAGTGAGAGTGAATTCTGAAAAGGGGAAAAGGGGACCACCACGCTCTCAGGAAGAACAGGGATGAGAACACACGGAGAGTCAATGAGCGAAGCAGTAAGACAGGAAACACAAACATACACGCAAACAAACAGACTAAACAACTGGCAACAGAAACCTGCTTTGTTCGTGCTGTTATTGCATAGCCCGCCGTAAAATACAATCAAACACTCTTACTTGCCTTACACCTGAACACACAGAGAAACAGGGCCTCTCGATGATGGGAAAGGACACACAAATAGCCACTGCAGGATACTTCCTCAATAGTAACTCCAAAATCACGAGAAAAAAAAAATTGTGGGAGACAGACAAACAGCCATCTATTTAGTGCCACTACATCCTGTTTCCCCTGCACTATATGCTGCCAGGAAGGACCGTCTGCAGGGGGTCATGTAAGACAAATGTCCAAGCATGTAGGCACAGAATAATTTTGTACTTGTTTGTGTGTATATATTTGTTTCCACTACAATGACTAGTGTGTCAGACTAGCAGAAGCCTCAAGACTCAAGAGATTAATATTATCTGTGTGTGGCAAAAACACCCCCTAGGGGCTGCTATATGGTAACAGCACACGTTTGATACCACTGTATACCTGTGGAAGTTGATGGAGATGTAAGTAGCATGTGACTGTAACTGTGTATTTTGTAATTTGTCGTTTACCAAAACCTATTTTTGCTTTTCTGTTCATTTTATAAACACGTGTCTGTGTTTCAAATATGAACCCATTTACCGGAGCATTGAGTTCAAGTTCCACATTAATATGGGGAGCCTGATTCAAATGAGTGATCTGATATGATCTGATATGATCAGGAAAGCTGTGTTCATCTGATATGGTTACACAGCACACTATCTCACATTGCATCCTCTTTGTTGTTTTGTCCCTTCACACAAGCCTTAAATAAACTTCTGCTGCAACACGACACGAGACAGATCTCTCTCGGGCAGTTTTTAGAGTCTTTCACTTCGCTATTGTTTGTTTGTTCAAGTTTTCTGTCTCTCACTGATTTATTTATTATTGTTTTTACACCTCTTCAACCACACACACACACACACACACACACACACACACACACACACACACACAGACAAAGAGTGCCAGTACACTAAAGATGTTCCCTGTCCATCGGCAGGGGCTATTGGGGAAAGTGCAGAGGTCAGGGTTGGAGGGTCAGAGGTCAACTAATCGGTCACTTCATCGACTCATTACTCTGCTTGTTAATTAGAGGATTAAACCAGGCAGGATGAGGTAAGCACCACCTCTTCACAACCCTTTCCCACATTGTATCCTTTGCTATAACATTTTAACTGCAAAATGTTGATTGTTATTATTGATTGTGCTTCTCATGGAATGGTATAAAGTTCCTTCGCTGAGTATTTTTCAGAGTATTTTTTGAGCTTCTGGTTCTCTTATCACATATCAAAGATTAAGTGCTGTATTGGCTTGATTTTACAATTGGGTCCTGACATGAAATGATTTAACAACTCCTGTTACCAGATGGCAATGCTATTTTAGAATATT